>NC_043706.1:99692029-99836391 GCF_006229205.1 Suricata suricatta
GAAAGTGGATGGACCTTGAGGGTGTCATGCTAAGTGAAATAAGTCAGGCAGAGAAGGACAGATACCATATGTTTGCACTCATAGGTCTAACAGGAAAACAGGAGAAACCTAAGGAAGGACCGGGGGAGGGGAAGAGGGAAAGAGAGTTGGGGAGAGAGAGGGATGTAAAACTTGAGAGACTATTGAATGCTGAAAATGAACTGAGGGTTGAAGGGGAAAGGGGAGGGGAAGAGGTGGTGGTGATGGAGGAGGGCACTTGTGGGGAAGAGCACTGGGTGTTGTATGGAAACCAATTTGACAATAAACTATCTTAAAAAAAAAAAAAAGGATCGCAAGTCTTTGGCCAAGTGATCTGATTCTCAATAGTTCTGAATGTTCAACACACATAACTTCTACTCAGGTAAGCATTACAGTCTCAGTGCTTGCGTGTCTGGCAAAAGTTTCAATCTCCAGATTTCTTCCGAGTCCATTTCTATGTATAGACTTTTACTCAAGAGCCATCTTCTCATCTGGCTCAACTGAAAATCCTTTGCTAAGAGAAAAGCTTTATGGGAAGGAGGCTTTTCTGCACTCCGGGTGGGATAAGAGGAAATTGGAAAAGCTGGAACAGAAGTAAGAGGCTATCCAGAATGAAGAAATCAAAGAGAGGACAAATTGAACTCCATGAGGTGCAAGTACAAGTGAGGGAGTGTCTAGTGACTGAGAAGGAAAAGAGAATTCCCAGGAGTGGTGCAGTCTCACAGAGTCTTGGAAAACTAAAGTATTTCAGCAAGTTTTTCAAGTTGCCTCTGTGCTGGGTACTAAGTAAACTTGCTCCTTCATTTGTCCTTAACTTTAAATTATTCTACATTGTTTACTAATGTTTTGACAAAACAACAGAAGTATTTAGGAAGACTCAAAGAAAAGGGATGGGGGTCAGCTGTCATATCAATTATATGTATGACTTTGTTCTAAATCTACTCTACACCTACAATTCTGTCCCCACCTTTTCCCTAAGCTCATATGGACAAGGTCAGGAATTTAGTAACTGTCTCTCTGTTGTGAAAATTGTATTGCTAAAAAGAACTATGGTCAGCAAAACTTGTTTGGCAAGATAAAGATCTTACACAAAATATGAGATTAAGGGAAAACAATAAAATGGCAATAAATACAACTTCAAAACAGGAAGCAAACTTTCTAGAATCATCCATTTCTGAACGAAATCAGATTTATCCACTAAAACCTGCTTTGGTAGGTAAGTTTTTTTATTTCTCTCCAGAAAAAAAACTACAGTTTTCTGCTGAGACAAATTGTTTCATAAGTTTTATGCTCTGCAGACCCCGTGGCGGCTTCACATATGAAAAGAGTTTATGGGCAGCTGTCTGGTCAGAAGGTTGGAACTTGACTTGAAGCAGGATTATTTACTATAACAAACACATTGTGTTACATGCTTAGTTTGAGAATTGAAAGCCAGGACTGTCAAAGTCCCCCAAGCAATCCCCTTGACATCAACATGGTATAGACCAAGTTTCTTTTCATATTTTCCCAAAAAATCTAGCAATTAAACATCACTTATGTAGCATTTTTTTTGTTGTAGTTGTTTCCCAGAAGTTTCATCAAATGCTTGTTCATCAAGTATATTAACTAAAGTATAACTCATGAAATGTTCATGAAGTATAGTAACTACACTTCAGATGACCCTTTTCTGACCTGATCTTTCAGATGTATATTAAAATGATGGGGCATGTAACAGATATATTTGTCTGCACTATTTAAGGCACCTAGAAAACCCTGTGCTCGCCTTAAGAAAGTTTGAAGGATATAAACTTAAATATATGTTGGATAATATTGGTTTCCTTTTTTTGAAGAAAGCTATACCATATTACCATGGCTGTGTTGGCCAAAATGGATACATTACCATTAGGAAGAGAAGCAAAAGAGAAACATCAGGATCCTCTTATCCAAACTTCCACTGTTCTCATCAGTGTGCCCTTGGTGTTCTCTCAAGTTCTTAGGTGGTTGGGGCCGAAGCTAGACTGTGGGTGTTCCGAAGCAGAGATTTGCTTTTATATGTACTTAACAATAAAATTTCTAGCATAGCTCTGTGTAAGAAAACTTGTCAAGAGAATTATTTAAACCTTGGACAGATACTGAACTTCACAGGCAGGTAAGAAGGGAGTATTCAGGAGGGAACATGGCTTGCTGGACCCTGAGGCATGGGGCAGGTGGATTCAGAGGGTCCCAGCAGAGCAGAGGGTGTGTGGTGTGGTTTGTCAAGGTTGTCTGTATAGACATTTCATTTCGCTCTTTGGTCAAAGGGACACATGGTAAATTTACAAACAGCACTCCCAAGAATTAAATTTCTCAACCCTGCACCTTCCTCAGCCCCTCCCAGCAGGAGTGAAGACTAGGTACCCTGGCATCTTTGCAATGGTCATTCTTTCTTCTGCCTGCAGTCCTCTTCTTCTGGACCATTTCATGGCCACTCTCTTCTCATCATTAACAATTCAGCATAGGTAACCTTGGCATAGATCACTTCAACTAAGCAGATCCTGCCTTTCCAACCATTCTATCTTAAAGTATGTATGTAACTTCCCTTATATATGTCAGTAAGTTTTCCATCAGCCCCATGCCTCTATCTGGCAATATAATTTGAACTTTAAGAAGGAGCTCTGAGTACCTTTCCTTCAATGTATCCCAGCAAGAGAAAGGGTCCCTGACCCACAATGGCACTGTTGGACTGAATGTTTGTGTCTCCTCCACCACCAAATCCATATGTTGAAGTCCTACCCGTCAGTGTGATGGTATTAGGTGGTAGAACCTTTGGGTCATAATTAGGTTTAGATGAAGTCATGATGGGAAAGACCCCATAACTAGGTTAATGTCCTTATACAAGAGGAAGAGACACTACAGCTCCCTCTCTCCATGTCAAATCTCAGCAAAAAGGAAAACCAGGAAAAGAGCCTTCATCGGACACAGACTTTGCCAGCACCTTGATCTTAGACTTCCCAACCTCAAAAACTGAAAAATAAACATTTATTATTAAATCTTCCCAGTCTATGGTAGAGTATTTGGTTATAGCAAGCCGCGTTAACTAATACACACTCAATGTGTTTTCCTGAGTACTATTGATTCACTAACCCTCCACTGGCTGTTCTGAGACAGCCTTTAAGAAAACAGGAAGATTGAACGCAATGTTAATCTCTAAGCAAAGGGGATCTAATATCAGTTTTACTGCATTGGCTTTGGCACATGGCACACAGGAACAAGCTCTGGGCATCCATATTTTCTGAGATACAGCTTCTTCTCACTCCACATGTTTTGGACCCAACCGATGCTACTAACAATAATTATTATTTATAGCTAAAATGTACTGAGTGCTTACTAGTGCCAATACTGTTCTAAGTGGTTTACATATATCATTTCTTTGATTCTCACAACAAGCCCCATCAAGTGCATCCCATTAGAGTTCTCATCTTACAAACGAGAAAACTGAAGCCCAGAAAGGAAAAGTGACTTGTCAAAGGCCACACAAAATGTCATCAGTTTTCCTTCTTTGACCATCAAGATTGGAACTGTACACTGAATGCCTATGTTTTCCTTCCTGGAACTTATATACCCTTCTGACTTGGGTGGCTTTTCTGTCCTGAGTGGATAGGAGCCTCCTTCACGGCCTTGCACCATGACCTCGGGAACTTCTCATTCTTCAGATCTCAGCATAAACGCCATTTCCTCCAAACACCAGTTTCCCAGGTAGGGTTTAAATGTCATTCCTGAGTGTTCATGCAGTCTGTACCCCCCCACACACACACCCCGAAGCACTTCTCATCCTGTGTTAAAATTGTTTATTACGTTTTTACTTCTGTTCTGAGACTTCAAGTTCTGGGAGCAGAAACTGTATTATCTCATGTATATGTAATTGAACAATCTATCTCCGACAGGCTAAGCCCTAGCACAGTGCCTGCTACACTATCAGATGTTCAGTAAGGAAAGGTTGTAAGGGAATGAAGGGGAGTGAATGAACACCGCTCTCTGGGCTGAGTTCTGATATGAATAGAATGCCCTCCTAGCCTGTGACCCTGCCATTAGCCTGTCACTCAGGATATCATTCCCTCCCTGCACTCCCTTTGTTACTCTCCTATCTGTTGAATTCAATCCCCATTATACTCTTCACTTGATCCATATCTGATACTTTAGAAAAATTATAAGGTCTTTACAGGCAGAAGAATGCATTCTGTTTGCTACTAAATCCCCAATAAGGAAGAAAATGCCTGGCAAATATAAATGATTAGATATGTATTTCTTGAAAGAATTAATGAGTAAAAAATATTAATTAATGGTACATTAAATAGCCCATTAGTCCCCCAGGAACCAGACTTCAAAATTCTGACAGATTACTCCCACCCTTCTTCTACAAGCCTCAAATTTCTTTTCTATCTCCACTAGCTGTGATGCTGAAGACCAAAACCATCTTATATTCAAGAGTGCCCTAAAATGACATCATGAACCTGTTCTCATTCAGATTCATGCTGACAACATCTCAGATGTAATAATCCACTTTTACCTGGCTTGTCAGCAGACAAACCCTCCATTCACAACTTGTCAATGGCTAATCCCAAGCAAATTCCAGAGCCTGAAAACTCATCTATACCATCCCCACAGAGCTTTATATCTACCTGGACCCTGACACTCAGTTCTGTTCCTTATTTTTTGTCTGGGGTTTCTGAATGGCCCATAAAAATTTACTTTCATATTTTAAATTTTATTAAAGTTGACCTTATTAAGCAAATACCTCTTCATCTCTATTTAAAATTTAAGCTTCAAGGTATAACTTAAAGCTTCCCAGTTATAATCCCAGGCCAAACTTTTCACCCATGAACTTAAAGTTTGCTTTCGGCTTACCTGACTTTGACCCTCAACATGTAATAAGAACTTTAGCTCACATATTTATCATGTTTCTTTTTTCTTTTGACTCCAGCCACCTAAAGTAAAATACGTTGCCTTAATTTTTGGCTTAAGACTTGGTGTCAAACATCAACTCTCCTGACACAGAATCCAGCCAGGATGATCTTGGAAATTGAGACTAGGATACTCTATTTTACTACAAAAGAATTAATATATCAGCAGCAAAAATATAAGCATAGTGTCATAGGAGAAGCACAAATCATTTTTATTCTCTTATATTGTTTATAGAGTAGCAAAACCAAAGAGGAACTCACTTTTCTTTGGTTATGTCTCATAATTTTGAATTACAAATTTTATATGAAAGTTGGCTTAGTTAACACTATAAAAATAACTTGTAACAAGAAGTAATAACACATGTGAAAACTTCTGAATAAATATGTGTTTTGAGCACAGGGATTTAGCCCTAAAATGGCTGTAAGTAAAATTTGTAAAAGGCATAAACCCACAAGGACAAAGAGAAAGGAAGAGATCCAGAGACTTAAAACCAGATTGATGAGTGGTAACTGGCATTACAAATCAGAGACTTAAAAAAATATCCCAGGGACATCTGGGTGGCTCAGTCGTTTTAGCATCCAACTTAAGCTCAGGTCATGATCTCGTGGTTCAAGAGTTTGAGCCCCTTGTTGGGCCCTGTGCTGACAGCTCAGGGTCAGGAGCCTGCTTTGGATTCTGTGTCACCTTCTCTTTCTGCCCCCCTCCCCCAATTAATGAGCTCTCTCTCTCTCTCTCAAAAAGAAACATCACAAAAAAATTTTTAAGAAAAATTAAAAATACCTGAAATTTGGAAAGCTGAGGAACAAAATTATTTACATTGTAGAACCCTCAAAGTCTCAGGCATTGGTGGCTTCAGATACCTTGGAAAGTTGGGATGAAAATGGAGCTAAAAACAAAGTTTGGTTGAAGGTCTCAGAAACACATTCCCATACAATCGAGTGCCCCTCTCTCACCCTGACATAAGACTGGAGGTTTGTTTTCTGGAATGATAACAGAAGGTCTCAAGGTTATGATACACTAACCATAGCCATAGATCAAAGTGACAGGGGGAGGCCTAAATTTAAAATGGTTTACAACATAGTAGACACGCTGAATTTCATATCTTTAGCTTTTTTCTACCTCTAGCCTCCCAGGATGCTGACAATCAGACATAAATGCTCCAGTCAAGAAACTGGAGAAGACTGTTCTGAGAAATCGGACCGGCTCAAGAAAAACCATCTAAAGAAATTGGCATTCAGGCTTACCAAGTTACTCAAGGCAAGAGCTAGTTTCAACACTACAGGAGTAAATTTCTTATTTCAGGACACTCACTCACGTACATAGAGCTCTTATCAGCTTGTTACTTCCCCTCTTTATTATTTTAATGTTATTTATTTTTAAGAGAGAGAAAGAGACAAAGCAAGAGTGGGAGAGGGACAGAGAGAGAAGTAGACACAGAATCTGAAGCAGGCTCCAGGCTCTGAGCTATCAGCACAGAGCCCAACATGGGGCTCGAACTCACCAAAGTGAGATCATGACCTGAGCCAAAGTCAGACGCTTAACCAATGGAGCCACCCAGGCTCCCCATGTCCCATCTTTAAATATAAGGCAGAGATCACCACATACTTGAGGAAACATCTAATATGAAATATGGCAACCAAGAGAAAAAAAGAACAGAAGAAAACAACCTAGACGGAAAAGAAACTATCTAAAGAAAACATTCTTCAAATACTATCAATAGTAGCCAGAAAGAAATAAGAAAAGACATTATATATTTGTGAAGGAAGAAGAGGATGCTATTTTTTAAAAAGGAAAAGGGTATTTAGAAAACAAAAGGAACTTTTAGAGTTCAAAATATGATAGCAGAAAGGAAAAACAATCTCAATCAAATTTAGATAAAAACAATCTCAATCAAATGTTGTAAAAAGACAGAAATATGGAAGTAGAAAAAATGATAAAAAGAGCCCAAAATAAAAGAACAAAGGTGCCTGGGTGTATTAATCAGTTAAATGTCTGACTTCTATTCAGGTCATGATCTTGCAGTTCATAGATTTGTGTCCTGCATCAGGCTCTGCACTGACAGTCAGATTCTGTGTCTGCTTCAGATTCTGTGTCTCCCTCTCTCTGTGTTCCTCCCCTGCTCACACTCTTTCTCTCTTTCCCTCTCAAAAGTGAATAAACATTTTTTAAAAATTAAAAAAAGGAAATGAGAATGAATTTTTCAAATAACCTCTTTAAGTATTTCCCTGAAAATGAGCCTCTAAGTTGACTCATTGAGTTGACTTGAGAAGAGTCCAGTCCTATGGGGGAAAAAATGGACTCATAATAGTGCACATCATCATGACATTTCATAACTTCAGACAATATATGCTCCCAGAGAAAATAGCACAGGCTTTATTACAAATGGTCAAGAATCAGAGGGGATCTAATGTAGAGCATGGTGATAATCATTACTAACACTGTATTATATTATATGCTGGCTAAGAGAGTAGATCTTAAATATTCTCACCACAAAAAAGAAATGGTAATTATCTGACATAATGAAGATGTTAGTGAAGGCTATGATAGCAATCATTTTGCAAAATACATATGTATCAAATCAACACTGTGATACACATTAAACTTATACAGTATTATATGTCAATTATATCTCAATAAAGCTAAGGGAAAAGGAGAATCAGAACATCATCAAACTACTCAACAGCAATTTGAAAGAAAATTATTTCCAAAATACAAATCCAGCCAAATCACTAATCAAAGGCAACAGTAAAATAAAGATACTTTGAACAGTCAAGATCTCAAAAAAGATACCTTCGGTGTATCCATTCTCAGCAGGTTATGAAGAATGTAAACTTCCAAAATGAGAGAGTAAACCTAGAAAGAGAAAGACATGGGATCTAGGAAATGGAGAGTAGACCAAAGAGAAAGGCAAAGCCACAGAAAGTTTATAGATGACCCTAAGCAGAAGACTGAGAAATCAATCAGCCAGTCTACAGCAAGTTACTAGTCTCAAGTGAAAAATATTCAAGGAAATGAAATTGGCAAGGTCCTTAATGTGTTTGAAAATGTTAAGGGTAGATTTTTAACAGCTGCAAAGAAATTGGCAGATAAAAGAAATCTATGACAAATATTAGCCCTGGGTCAGAGGCTGAGGGATAGATTATACACAAAAAAGGAAATTTATCACAGTGTACTTCATGGCTTCATTGTGAGTCTTGTTTACATAGTCAAAATAATATCAACACTGTGTAGTGATCTAACTAAAATTAGTGTTTGTACACATCTATTCATGTTTGTATTGGGGCAGAGCAGTGAAAGAGGGCTAAATCCTCGTCTTCTATACTCAAAAGTCAGTAAATGCAAACTATGACTTTTTGGGGGGGAGTAGCAATAAAGCATGTTGTTTAGACATATATAGGTAAATATATAGGTACATCAGTGTCATATAAAGTATAAAGACATAAGAAGCCCCAAAGGCATATTGGAGGACAAATAGAAGAAGGAGGGACCACCTTACCAGAGAATATCTCCATATGCTGTGGTTATATGCCTACATCCTCATCTAAAGAGCCACTATCCTCCCTTAAGAAGTTACAGAGCCATGGCTTTACCCACACCCTAACTTCAGGAATTCCTACGCCATTCACATTTGGTTATTCACGTCAAACTTAGTTCACATTTGCTTTCAGTCCTTTCCAGCAGAGTTTGGTCTTTCCGTTTCCACATTCACATCTGCAGATTTTACTTTGCTCTCCACTTTTCTCACAGCCATGCAGAACTTCTTCACCATGTTCTGCTGCAACAAGATTGCCTTCCAGTTAAATAAAGGTCAAACACAGGCGCTCTCTGTTCTTCAGGCTGATGTGGTTGCTCTGACTGATTGCTATTCTTACCAATATTGATGGCCTTATTAGATTCCAATTACAGCTCCCTTCAGCCTGGGACCTAATTGGATTAGAATCTGGAGGCTTCAGCGACACAAGCTCCTTCTGCTCTTAAAAAATGCAGATGTATTTAAAGAAAGACACTCTACTCCCAATTACATTAGATACACAATACACATGCCTGATAAGTTTTGATATTAAGCTCGAATATAGGTGTCTGTTTTGTAGGAAGCTAAGGGCTAGTTAATACAATAATTTTATTTTCTTAACTCTTTCTAATGTTTATTTTTGGGAAAGAGAGAGAGAGCACGTGAGCAGGGGAGGGGTAGAGCAAGAGAGGGACATAGAATCGAACAAAGCTCCAGGCTTTGAGCTGTCATCACAGAGCCCTACACGGGGCTCGAACTCACAAACTATGAGATCATGACCTGAACCGAAGCTTAACTGGCTGAGCCACCCAGGTGCCCCTAAAATAATTTTAATTTCTCAGGAGAAAAGTACTGACTAGCAAGACCATAACAACAACATAGAGTAATCATTCATTTGCACCCCCAATCATTCAACAAACATTGACGAAAATCTATTCTCTGCTAGGAATGCTGGGCAGTAGGGGTAGAGAATAACAGAGGTATAATTTCTGCCCCATGGAGCTCATAATTAAACAAGGAAGTCAGTCTATAGAACCATTGATTATGATATGTCTTCTAACAGTTCTGTAAGAAAGATTTAGAACTCTTTCACTCAACATGTTAGAGCACATTTTCCAAAACATGACAGTCACTCAAAATTGCAAACAAAGTTTTCAGCGATGTAAGATGGGAGCAGGCAGAGGTATATTTATTATTTTTACTTTCCTGAGTGCTCATTTCTCCTGCTAACAGGAATGAGATACAGTATCTTCATCTAAATCACCAATCCTTGCTTATTTGTGATAGGAAATTGCTGTGGAGACACAAGAGTCACCTGAAAGCCATAGAAGAAAAAATTTTTCCAAAATTAGGACCATTCCCCTCTGTCTTCTCTCACAATTCCAACTGCACAAGCAGTATTTCCTAATGATCTTTGAGTCCGTGTACTTCAGACACACTCCATGTTCATTTATATCCTTATCTTGCTAATTACCCCATTCCAAGCTTTAAGTAGCCTCTCTGACTCTACAACTGTGTCGGCAGGGGTGAGCTGTTCCATAATTTTCCTTGACAGCTAGAAATAAAGTCTTATTTCTCTGAAGAGTCCCATGATAAATCTCTATTGAGATTTTCTGTAAGTGATAGTCAGTGACATGTTTGAGCATCTCCCTGGCAGACAGATGACACCATAAGATCTTATGTGGTGGATGCACTGATGCACTGCCTAGATCCCTCTTAAGGAATGAAGGACTGTTTTCCCAGTTGTTGAGAACACTGATGGAAGATGGTCCTTGATCACAAGCCCTCTTTGAGGACTAACTTGGCTGAAGAAAATTGCCTGTTCAAGGTTATACCTCCCTCCAGGAGCAGCTTACATTCACACATCAGCGTTCGACTATGAAGACCCTGCCCCTTCATCCCAATTCAGGAAAATCGTTCTAAAGGGCCATCTGGCTCCAGAGCTTTCACAACATCAGTTAAGACAACTATGGAAACTGACTGCAGCTCAACTTCTTCCTAACCAATCCTACTTCCTTCAACTCCCTGTCACAACCCAATAGCAACCCCTAATAAATGGCCTGTTCATTAATCTCCATTTCAAAACTGTTTCCCAGGGAATTCAATTTGTGACTATAGATTACCTGGTTTAGAAACATTTTGCACTCCTGCTCTAGAACGTTGACTAAACAGAGACTCTGGAAAGTTACTTTTCAGTTGTCTTTCACTGGATTTGGTACTGTTGGTAAACAACAGTGATGGAATTAAAAATAAATTAATTAATTAAATCTTCCAGCCTAAGTTAAACTTCTTCCATGAAAGAGGATTTTGACTTGCCGACTTCAAATCTCTTCTCTTTCCCACCTTCCATTAAGGTGATCCCTTTATTAAATGGAGTGCCAAAAAAGGAAGATGGTGGAGAGAACAAGAGACAACAGTGATAAAAGCTAGGGAATTCTTAGGGGAGAGGTTGGGAGTGTGATGATGATCAAGAAGTACAAATGGAAGACTTATGTTGAAATTTCATTTTTTGTATATCCTCTTTAGACCAGAGCATCATTCAGGATGCACCTGTGGGTCATGCCTTAATAATAGAACTCCTCTCAGTGAAGGTGGAATGGATTAGCCCATCTGCTACATGTAAGCTCCTCCCTGGTGGGACATCTTCAGCCCCAAGTGATAGATATGTACACTGAATGAACACAAAGAATTCTGAGTATTGACCACAGAATGCTATAAGAAGAATTGATATTAATTATTCTTACATTAAACATTAAAAGTAGGAAATCAAACAAGAGAATAAGTTAAATAAGAGAAAAAAATTTTTAATGTGAAGATTGAAATCCAATAAAAGCCATTTTACCTAAAATAATCATTACTTGATACTGTAAAGTAAGAAGTACTTTGTTGTAAGATGAATAGAACCTGGAAATTATGCCTACTAAGTAAGCTAAGCTACTTTCTAAACATCAGCAATTATTTATGTAATAGTTATGAAAATCTGCCTTCCACTGCAGGAATAAGAATGGAAATTTTTGCTATGTAGGTGATAGAGCTAATGGGATCTTTTATGAAATAACATAAAATTCCTTCTGAAAAAAAAGTTTAAATACAAGAGTAATTCTTTCCTTGTGATAAAATCTATATAATTTGAACTCTGGCTGCCAAGAAAGTGGACAGTGACCCAAAGGAACTTTTTATGCAGGTTTGATTAAATCATACATCCAAGGGTGAACAGTACATGCTCAAAAAAGAGTGACCATAATGATCAACTGTGGCAATCTAGGTCCATCAGGAGTTATAACTCACACAATAGGATAAATAGTGGAAATTTAATATAATGAATGATTAACTATGATAAAAGAATAACTAAGTTATGAGGGCACTCTTATATGGTGCCTGGGGCTGAGGAAGGGTACCCAGGGAAGGATAAACTTGGAAGGGGTGGAGAGGATGTGGCCAAGCCCACCAGATTGCTGAAAAGTTTGCTAGTTTGGCTAGGTGAGAGCCAGTGCATAGCTTCTGGCAAGCAATAGGCCACCCTCCAGAGTGCAGGTGGAGGACAGGAAATTAGCCATCAATTCTTTGCAGCTATAAAACTGAGATGTTTACTTCCTAGCTGGCTATAAGCTGAGGATGTCTCTGTCTTTGTGAAGGTCACCCACATTCTGCTCATGCACCTTCCAGCTTCAGCAATGGTCCATTAAGTCCTGTTTATATTTTGAATCTTTCTGACTTCCCCTTTTGCCACCATTCCCTGCTATGAAAAGGCCCATGGGATTAGATGAGGCCCATCTAGATAACCCTTCAATCGTAAATCCACTGATCCTACATCTACATGATTCTTCTGGCCCTGTAAGAAAACATCATAACAAGACTACACAGGAGCACTAGTAAGTAGCAAGGATCTCCTCAAATTCTACTTACCACAGAGCTTCATTTTAATCAACTCTTACTAAGAATACTTTTTAGATCATACTATTGATTAAACAACAATTACATCTAGAAAACTCTGACTATAGACTCTTTAGTATCAGAATGCTGGCAATGAAGTTTACACTTGCTTGCCTGTGTGCTTGAATTTTTAGAGAAATGGATTATGAGGATTTTGAATCAAGGTGTTGATCAGTCTAAAGTCCCTCAGATATTATATTAGCACACAAAAGTTAATAAACATAAATTCTGTTGCCATTGCTTTCTCATTCTGCACTCTGGATGCCGAGAACTATGAGTGGATCAGGTATGAAGTACATGTGGCCTTTCAAGCCAACATGAGGCAAAGTGCTTATTAGCTCTTCCCAAGCTGTGATGTTACTCAGTAGGATGAGTAGTGCCTGCCAGAAAACTCACCCAACTCTTCCTTTATAAACCAAGATCCATAGTTTAAAGGGCTGGAACCAGCTAAGAGCTATAGAAGATGCATTCAAAAACATCTTGAATTCAATACACAAGGCTTCATTCTATCAGCATTTAACATATACACACCAAAGAGCTACTGCAACATGTTCTAGGCCTTTGGGTACTGCCATGAACAATACAGATAATGTCTGTGCTCTCAAGATGTTCACATTCTAGTAGAGATAGCAAAGAACAAGTAAACAAAAATACAGGTAAGTGTAATATCAATAAGAAATTCTCAGAATGTGTTAAGTGTCATGGAGAGCATTCAAATAGCACTGTATAAGAAGGAGTTGGTAACTGGGTGTATAGTCTGGGTGGTCAAAGAAAACTTCTCAGAACCAATGACGTTTAAAATGATATCTAAATGATAAGAAGCTGGGAAAACAAAGATCAAGTTAAAGAACATTCAAACTCAAGAAATAGCGTGTATTTAGGCCCTAATTCAGGCAGACACCTGGCATGTTTGAGGAACAGGAAGAAAATTAGTGTGACCCAAGGTATGTAACAGGGGAGAGAGGTGGGACAAGAAGGTTGCTTATTAATATGACATGAAGTAAACATGGGGGCAGGGGGCATATTTATATAGGATGTTATAAGCTAAGAGAGACAGAGTTTGACTTTTACTCTAAGACTTTGGGGTATTTTAACAGGGAAGTGACATGAGCTTATTAATCATTTTAAAAGATTACTCCTAATACTTTAGTGAGTGAGAGTAAGGAAAATGGAGGCAAGGAAAGTGATTAAGAGAATAATGTAGTAACCTAGACAAGAGATGAAGGCCGTTTCAGACTAGGAAGGTAGTGCTGGAAATACAGTGAAAATTAAAGGTATGTTTTGAGAGAAAGACAACAGAACCTACTGAGGGTTTGATGTAGGGCTGGAAGAAAAAGGAAAGAACTGAGAGTCATTCCTAGGTTCTTTCCTCGAGCAGCTAACTGGGTACATTGTGTTATATTTAATGAGATGCAAACGACTGAGGGAAGAATAAGTCTTGGGAGAAAACTAAAAGTTCTGGCTGGTTGTGTTAGCATAGAAGCATATAAAGATGTCAAATACACAGTATGATTTTTTACCTCTTGAAATGGGATGCAGGCAATGACTAAACATATAGTTTTGAGGATGTAGACAGCAGTGAAATCTATGGAATTCAGAAGTCCGCCCAGAAAGAGGAAAGAGAGTGAAGGAAAGAGAGGGAGGTGGTGTAGGACAGACTTCTGTAGTAACCTGAGAGAAATCAAGGCCAGACAGAAGAGCCAGAAAATACAACTTAGATGAAGTAGCCAATGAAATAGAAAACACAGAGACTGCCATATTCTAGAAACTGAGAGAAGAAAGAATATGTTCCAAGAAAAAAGTGAGTAATTGACTGTATGAGAAATGGGTGAGAAATTACCAGTATCATTGAGCAGAGCAGAACCAGTGAAATAGATAAGATAAAAGTCCAGTTGATGAGGAAGTGCAGTCAGGGATACAGACACCTAGGTCCTAAGGATTTGTGGTGAACGGAAGAAGATAAATGGGTTATTAACCAAAGAGGATGTGAAGAAGAATTTATTTTTCAATACTTAAGGCAATTATCCAATAGAAATAGAGAACCTGATGAATCTCTTTCCCCAAATAGTCTATATTCTGCTTTAAAGCTAGAGGCAAATGTAATCCTCATAGGAGACCTTAAAACCTTGGGATGTGTGGTAATATAGAACAATTATTTTCCATGTCAAAAACAATATTTATTTCTCCAATGGGTAACCAAATACTAGCTAGTCACCTGAGCAGAAATGGAAGAAAATTTTCAAGTAAAATAGAAGGCAGAGGAAATAAGCAAGACACTCAAGTGTATATTTAATACAAATAGAATTGTTTCACGGGATATAAAATATATGAATGAGGTGCCATGTGAGATCAGTGGAGAGAAAAAATCTGGCATCAATATCAAGCTACTGTGCCAAGCAAGATGAGTGGTTGGTCACCGAATGGCTTTGGCCCAGTATAGATGCAGAACTATATGGAAGGGAAAATGCTATGATCACTCACCTGACTAATGGAAGAATTACACACCTCCAACTAGATTATACTGGCTCCTGGGTTTGGAGCTTAAAATAAACCCTCTTGTACACTTCACCTCAGTTCGCACAGAAAGACCTAGATAAAAGAGTAATTACAAATATATCATGCTGTATCTATTCATATCTCTAAATATTCAACTGAACTGTTAGCAGCCTATACAAACATTCTTACCTCCTGTTTTCCTGTTTCATGGTTCCTCTCAATTTAATGTCACTTAAAGAGGAACGCTTGGTCTATATCTTTTTTAGGGAAGGTATTCATACATATACACATACACTTTTATACATCTTCCTCACCAATACCCTCACATATATAATATATGCTTACATACATGTGTTTGTGGGTGTATATCTACATATACACAGAGATAAAAAGCAGTGTCAACATGCATAACAGAAACTTCAGCTCATATTAACCTAAAAGTCAACATATTAAACTGGAATGTATATTGTCCTACAGTAAAGTGTTTTAAAACTTGACTTCAGTGACAACAGAAAGCATAACCCTGTTTCACTGAAAAAAAAAAGTGGCAATATTTTTCATTGTCTTTTTGTTTGGACTCGTACCTGGTTTCACTCCAGAGAAGCTGCGGCTATAGGAATAAAACCTCTTCTACAACATTAGATTCACTAATGGATCTCTTTATCCATTCAGGGAGGCAGAGTTTGCCTGGTTAAATCCAGGGCCCTCTGGTAGACGTGGCTGAGTTCCCATCTTCCTCTGGGGCGTCCTAGTTATGTTTTGACAGACAAGCTAATTAACCACTCTGCACCTCAATTACTTAACCATTTAAGTTTGGTCAGAAAGACTACCTACCTCATAGAGGTTTTCTCAGGATTAAATGAAAATCATATGCCCATGTCATGTTACACAGAACCCACCCATCGTAAGTATTCAGGGAATGTTAATTATTACTATGTGGTTCATTTATTGGTGACTCCCTACATTAAAATGTATTTCCATTATTGTGGCTGCATTGTCAAGCCTGTGTTAGGTGCCGGGATACAACATTGAAGAAGATACAGATCTTCCTCGGAAGAACTCAAGCACAGAATCCTCACGGGCTCAAATGCAGACCAAGCAAAACTCTGTATTATTCCTGCCATCCTCATATCTGCATATCTAACAAATTATTCATAATATGTATATTCTATATCTGCATGTGTATCTGTGTGTTACGATGATAATAAAAGGGAATCATTACTACCCTAGTGATACAGGAAAGACAAACAACAAACACAAGTCAACATGTTCTTTATAATTTAACGCTCCTTGCCCGGTAGCCAAACAAAACCAAAAGATACGTCATGAAATTTTCTTTGTTTGATAAAAGGAATCCTATCGGTAAAGTGTGACAGACAGCAAAGCCCACAGCACTGCCTCCTTGCCAGCCTCTCCCTGCTGGTACCACGGCTCCCGCAGCGCTCCACCCCCAGCCCTCGCCCCGGGAATTCCTATTATCTAAGCGCTGCGGTTGCAGTCAGATGCTCCAGGACTCCCTTTCCAAACACTGTTCATTTAGTATCAGATTTCCAAGATAGGCCATAAAAAATATTTTTCAAATGCATGACTTCAAGAGAGGGCTGGTAGAGTTTTTATTTCCATTACATTTATTTAGATTTGCATGATCAGTTACGTTATCATTTTGTACCACGAGTGTCCTAATTCGTTCACTGTTGCAGCAAAGTGGCTCTCTGAGAGAGCGTCTCTGCCTGACTTCCCCATGCTTACTGACATTCCCCAGCAGAGATGGAAGTTCATGGCTGTCACGAGGACCCCAGGCTCCTCTAGCCCAAGGCTCTGCCTGTAGCCATGCGGCTCCCTCACTCCTGGTCACTCCCGTGGCGTCAGTAATGCACTGTCTTCTTCTGTCAGTTTTAACTTTTCATGAATCCATGACTTATGCCTCACTAAACAGATTTTAAGGCTTTTGAAGTCAGAGTACTTTGAAGTGGTCAATAACTTTTATTTTACTTACAGTCAATATCAGGGATTTTAAGTTTTAAAAATGTTTTCTATAGTTAACCTAAAATCAGGGCCATAATTACTGTCTGTACTTATTACTCTGTCTCCATTGTGAAACACAATTCCCTGCTTGTAGAACTTAACAAGGAGCCCATCAGACGTAGTCAGAGACGAGATGGAGTATCCTTTAATAGAATGCATAGATAGGGGTCCCTAGGTGGCTCAGTCTGTTAGACCTCTGACTCTTGATTTTGGCTCAGGTAATGATCTCACCATTGATGGGTCTGAGCCCTGCATCAGTCTCTACACTGACAGCAGAGTACCTACTTGGGATTCTCTCTCTCCCTCTCTCTGCCTCTCACCCACTCCTACTTGCTCTGTCTCTCTCACACGCACAATAATAAATAAACATTCAAAAAGGAGAGAAAAAAGAATGCATATACTTACACATGGCTAAAAATGCAGCTAAGAACTTTTCAGTAAAATAATAAGAATGAAGGGTGCTTGGGTGTCTCAGTTGGTTAAGCGTCTGGCTTCAGCCCAGGTCATGATCTCATGATTCTGGGTTTGAGCCCCGTGCTGGACTCTGTGCTGACAGCTAGCTCAGAATCTGGAGTCTGCTTCAGATTCTGTGTCTCCCTCTCTCTCTGACCCTCCCCTGCTCGTTCTGTCTCTCTCTGTCTTTCAAGGATAAATAAAAAACATTAAAAAAATAAGAAGAATGAGAATAGATACCATTATTTGAGCTTCCACTATATATCAAGAATATATGTTTACATATTAATTTTAAACCTCATAAAAATCATTCAAATTGGCTTGAATAGCCCCATTTTATAGATGAGGAAACTGAGTCTGAAGTTTGGCAGTATTCTCACAGCTAGCAACTAAGACGCCCAGGGTTTATATACAGATTAGGCAAGGTATAAAACGCTAGTGTAACCGTTACACTCTCCTTGTTCCACGGTGGCAAATGCTGTACACAGTAGGCTGTGACCGTTGAGCGGTGAGCCACTCAGAGTCCAAGCCCTTCTGTCCCAGCTCGTCACTACTGCTCTTACCTGCCTTTCTCAGCAGCCACAATACCCAAAGCCCAGGACTCCCTCCCTGGCTGCTAGTTCTAGAAATCTCTGTTGTTTCCACACTCCTAAGAGGATCAGGAATAAAACAATGAAAGAATGAGAAGGCGCCCCCTTTAGGTCTAACCAGGAAAAGAGGCACCTGTAAAATAAGCAAACGTCCACACAGGGGCTTTATCTTTCAAAGATTCTCTCATCTAAAGGAGCTGCACTCTCATTCTCAAAGAAAGCAATGAATTTTTGTTTAAGGAGTAATTTGGGGTTGTGTCAGTTATTTTCAATCCTTCTAACCTGGATCTACAAGAAATATCCTTTTACCAAACTTTCTTCGGAAGGATTGCAAATTTTTCCATTAGAGATTAAACCTGTCAAAGGTTCCAGAACTGCGACTGAAATCATAATAAAGAATTCTTAGTATACAAATTCTTATTTTATATTTGCAGTGCATGTGGCTGATACTTGGAAAAGGGCCTAGAAACCCTACAATTATAATCAAGTTTATAAATTCTGTTCTCACTTAATTATAAATCCTGATTACATTTTCTCTGCCAGATTCCTGCCTAATGTTCCCATTTGATAATGAGCTCCATAAAAGCTATCCAGTGCACATGATTTCATGCGATGTTTCCCCAGGTACCAATGTACTCTGACTTGAAAAGATTACTCTAGTCCATGCATTTGGAGGCGAATTTCCTGAATTCTGTCATTCTCTGATGTGCTGCAATGAAGCCCACTAACTGGGTCACAGAAGTAGAAAAGAAGTTCTCTTAAGTAGTAATGAGGATGAATTCTTCCACTGCTTTCTTCATGTTAAGAGTCCTTTTTAGAAAAAGTTTATGTAACCTTGCACTGAGTATGACAAAATCCAAACGAGAAAGCTTTGGTATCAATACGTAACCATGAAATTTAACCTCCTCCCTGACCAATTTGCCTGGAATTAGTGAAGAGAATAACCTAAGACACTGCTTCCTGCTCAATTGTATCTGATAAGGGTTTCTCCCATTTTGTAGAGAAATGTTCCCAAAATGTCTTCTTGGGAAGTTTTTCTCTGACTGAAGTAGGCCAAGCATCGCTAGACTTCTTCCTCGCAAGCTCACTGTTATAAAGAAATACAATGTGCAGCTAAAGTGTAATCTTGTGATAGCCAATGAAACAAAAATACATTTAGATATATTTTATTCTGTAATTTAAAAAAAGAAAGCTTATTTTCAGATATTTTTCTTAGGTAAGCAACTTTCCTGGGTTCTGGTTTCAGGCCTATCCATCTGAACGTCCACCAAGCAAAAGGGAGGAGGGTCGTCTGGTTCTATGTTTACAGAGTTTTGAGACTGTGGAGAGAAGAAGAAAGCCCACCAAAAGCCTCCCCCAGCCCCAAAGCACCCAAATAGGGAGCAGATGATGGCAAAAGGGAAGCAAAACTCACTGGGATTAAAAGATTGCTCCGCTCTTTCCCTTTCTCACTTCGGCAGTGAAAAAAACGGGAGTTCTCTTCCTCTCTCCTTATGCACCTTCATTATTATACAATTCACATTTACACAGTGTAATGTGTGCCTTTTCACAAACTCTGCGTCAGCCCAAGCAATGAGTGTAATTATTCTACTGAAAACGAAAAAAAGCATTGCAAGTGATTTTCACACATTAACAAGGAACTTGAGAGAGGATGAGCCAGAACGAATGAAAGCTGGAAAAAAGTCACTCCCGTCATGGGGTCAGTCAGCCGACTTGCATAATTGCCGGAGAGGAGGGAGGCACACCTCGGAGATGGTTTCACAAAACGACCATGAGTCTCTAGTCTCACTTCCTGTTTCTTTAACAGGCATTTTGGTCTACGGTGGCTTGTGACATGGCCACTAGTGCTCTCTACAGCCCAACCCGAGAAAGGAAGGAGTCCCAAGTAGAGACAGGTTTTGTTTTGTTTTGTTTTGTTTAATTTTTTTAACGCTTATTCATTTTTGAAAGACAGAGCATCAGTGAAGGAAGAGCAGAGCTAGAGGGAGACACAATCTGAAGCAGGCTCCAGGCTCTTAGCTGTCAGCACAGAGCCCGACATGGGCTCTACCTCACTAGCCATGAGATCAGACCTGAGCCAAAGTCTTATGCTTAACCAACTAAGCCACCCAGGTGCCCTAGGAAGAAACAGGTTTTGAAATAAAGAAAAATACCAGGATAATGGTGACTTAACCATTCTGCATCAAACTTTTGTGAGTGTTTTCATATTCAGACCATCTTGTGGTTTTTTAGGAATGAAGAAGAGAGCATACAATAATGGCAGTTCAGATTTCCAAGTAAATTTATGTTCAAACTGAGAGACAATCTCAGAATCTGATTTGTAATCAAAATTCTGAGTGATGCTTTCAAAACAACACTAAGACTATCAGAAGTCAAAACTAGTAATATCTATTGCTGTATGTCTGTTTTAAGGAGTTTTGTGCTATCTTTCAAGTATATGTATATGAAATACTAATAAAGATATGGTTTTCAGCTCTATGAGCTTCTATGTCTACATTTTATAAGTAGAAGGAGGAGGAATTAATACATCATAAGTAGAGAATGATACAAAAATAATTTATATAAAAGTCCAGGTTTATATATCCTGTACACTAGAAAAAGTATTAGAAACCATTACCACTGGTTCTAGGTAAATAAATAGCAGTAATGAACTATACATTTTTACATTACTGTACTTACAAAGACATAACAAAAGAAAGCTGTGTCTTGAATGTGGTAAATAATTATGAACTAGAAGTACACGTGAAGAAACTTCTGGAAAATAGGATCATTAAATAAAATGTAAAGGGCCTAGTTAAATTTGAATTTCAGATAAACAACAAATCATTTTTTAGTGTTAAGTAGTCCCAAATGTTTCATGAGACATTGGTATACTAAGATGAAGTAAGTTGTGTTCATCTGAAATTCAAATTCAACTGAGAGTCCAGTTTTGTTTTGTTTTTTTCCCTAAATCTGACAGCCCTAACTAAAAATCTGAACAGGGCTACATAGTTATATCTTAGAGAATCACCAAAACATTACCAAATTTATCTTACACACTGGACCATGCACTGTATTATTTGCCTATATTTGAACAGATAGGTTTTAAATTTTTTTAATCTTTTATTTTTGAAGGAGAGAGATAGAGCTTGAGCAAGGGAAGGGTAGAGAGAGACGGAGACACAGAATCAGAAGTAGGGTCCAGGGTCTGAGCTATCAGCACAGAACCCATCATGGGGCTCAAACCTATTAACCATGAGATCATGACCTGAGCCGAAGTCAGACACTTAACTGACTGAGCACCCAGGTGTCCCTGAACAAGTAGGTTTTGACACCATCATTCAAAAATTAAATTCCTCTTTGATCAACTGTAGCACCATACTTGGAGTTGTATGATTGGGGTCCCATTACTTCACATATTTTCCCTCAGTTTTCTTACTTGTAAAAGTTAGGATAATACATACCTCATAAGTACCACGAAGTAATTGAAATATTATCCATGTCATGCATAGTCCAGTACCTGACAAGTACTAATAAATTTAGTAAGGTGTAGGGATTAAGAGAGAGGGCTCTGGAACTGGGCATTCTGGATTGAAGGCCTGAATGCATCCCTCCCTAGTCTGTGGCTTAAGACAGGTTACTACACTTTCCACCGTTTCGAGTTCTTCATTTGAACTTAGGAATAATGATAGTAAATTTTTCATAAGGTTGTTATGAAATTTAAAGAATAATTGCACATATAGCCCTGACTTTGAACTTCATAATAATTTGATGATGATGAATTTAAATAATTAACACTCTTGAGGATTTCAATAAATACTTGTTAATTAATGAATGAAATGTACAGTTTGCAGCCCAACATTACTAAATGTGTTGGATATATGTTGCATTCACACTTTAAATTATTGTGTCAAAGTTTTGCCTTTTACTCTGAATTTTGTGCTACAAAACTCTTCCTAAATTCTAAGCTCTTCCAGCATTAGAATAAAACTTCACATGTAAATAGTAGCTATGTTTACTAGAACATTTGAAATATAAATTTAGCAGGACTATATATTCTCTCAGTTGGCTTGAAATTAACAATGCAGTGCCTGTTTATAAACAGATCCTTTTTTAAAAAAAAATTCCTATCTCTTTCATAAATGTAATATCAACCCTGGAGCCTATAAACTGATTTGATTGAAAGATGTTCCTACTTAAAGAAATCAAATGTCCAATTAATAAAATTTCAAGAAAATAGTAGTGCCCTGTCAGAGTGTTCACATTTTTACCTGTATCTAGTAGTGTTGACTATGATCCCATTAAACAATCCCTGAAACAAAAACAAAGGCTTTAAAACAAGGTTGAATAAGGGCGCCTAGATTGCTCAGTCAGTAAAGTGTCCAACTCCTGATTTCAGTTCAGGTCGTGATCCCAGGGTCATGGGATAGAGGCCAGCCACACAATGGGCTCTGCTCTGAGCATGGAGCCTCTCTGAATATTCTCTCTCTCTCTCTCTCTCTCTCTCTGTCTCTCTCTCTTTCTTCCCATCCCTCCCTCCCTGTCTTTGCCCCTCTCCTCTGCTCACTGTCTTACTCAAAAATAAATAAATAAAGTGAAGTTGAGTGAAGAGTTAGAAACTATGGTAGTTGGCCTTCTACTCTCTTTACCTCTCTAATATTTCTGTTTTTAAAAAGAAAAATGAAATCCTTCAAAAGAGCAATAAGATTAATATGCAGTCTGAATTAGCTACATCTATGCAACCATATTAATTAGTATACACTGATTTATGCCACAGGAACAAATTAAGCCCCAAACTTAAGTGGCTTAATACAATCACGGTTCACTTCTGATTCATCTACAGGTCAGTGCAAGTCAGTGAAGTCTTCTGTCCCCATATACTCCTTTGGGGGTCCCAGCAGGTGATGATTCCACTTTGGAACTCACAGTGGCAGAAGAGTAGAGAGCTTCCACTTGTCTAAAAAATGCCTTGGCCCAGAGTGAAAAGGTCAGTCACTTCCTCTCCAACCTGTTGGCTAGAAAGTCATATGGTTGCATGTAACTGGAAGAGAGGCCAGAATGTGAGGCTTGGTGAACAATAAGTGTCCCTGCTGAGACAACTGTCATCAAATAGTCAACTGTAACTCTGGCCATCGCAGCTCTTCTGAAAGACATGAAGTTCCCAGTAAGAGAAGCCTGCCCTTGCTTCACAATATACAGTCACTGTTCCACCCCCGCCCCCAGTCAGTCAAGATAAAAAGTGAATGAGCTTATGGTTCAAGGAATTTAATTATTTTCTTCTAACCAGCTATAGTTGAACTTGTCAGCCATGTTGATATTGAGTAATTGCCTATATATCTTGTCTTTCCTCACAATTTGATTTCTTTTCATAATGAAAGCTCAAGGAATTTGTTGTTTCCTTTAGTACAGATGTTCCTCATTTGATGTTATAAATGTGCTACTGAAAAGTTGTGCGTAAATCAGATTTTTATAAATTGAATCACATTCCCATTAACTTTATCTTTGCTTCTGCTTCACAGTAGCTCTGGACAATTTATCTTTAAATTAGTCTCAGTTTTATAAAGAAGAGTGACAGGTCAGAGGGTATTTCCCAACAGGCTTGGATAAGAATAGACCTTCCGTCACCATGATATGGACTAGTTCTTCACACTGACATGTTATCAGAGTCCATTTAGGGAAAAGGTATCCAGTTTTTTAAAATAAAAACAAAAATGAAAACAAAAAAGACTGTCAGAGAAACAGGTATGGGAGGAAACAATTTCCTTTCATTTTAAGATTTTGTCACCCAGTAAACATTACTTAATCCAAGTGCGTGTGACTTCTCTGTCACAAGCATGTTCAGCATGCTTGTACAAAGCACTGGTATATTTTTCATCAGATATAATGAGTCATAGTCAAACAAATTAGCAACCAGATTTCATGGACCCACTTGATGAAATTCAAATTGAAATAAAGAAAAGGAAAAAGAAGTGGGCAAGGTATTTGATAATTTGTCCAGATATATGTTCTTGCACTAATTTTATTAACTAAACCCTGAAAAGAAAAAACTGAACAAGACTGTTTATTGAAAACTGAACAGTACAATTCTCTTATCTTTTCTCTCTTTGCCTTTTTCTTTCCAATGATTTGCTACAATCTCTGGTGACTCGGAGAATAGTCAGTATAACACGAAAGAGCTTTCTTTATCTGTTATGCTATTCTGAGTTGTTTTCTCCTTATAGACCAACTTTATTCCAATGGTCATTCACTGATCCACAGCAATCACAGACTCATAAAATCTTAGGGTACAGAAGGACCTTTAAAAAAACCACTAATCCTCTTGTGTGCATTCTGAGCTGTATCCCATGAAACTAAGAGGAAATGTCAGTGAAAACTAAAAAGTGCAGAGGATGCATAACACAGAGCACAAATGCCTTTGTGGGCAGAGAGAAGAGCTAAGAAGATACTGAATAACTATTGAAATTAGAAACCTAGTAAATCTCTGTTTTGCTTTCCAGTCCCATTGTTGTTTACCAAATATCCCACATCTATACTAATCCCAGAATGTTATGACAAAACCCTCTCTCCAGTTATGTGCATTTTAACTGTTATGTTCTGTAGAACAAATTGCTATTCAATACATATCAAATGTAATGAAGATGCTTGAGAATGGTAGTGTCTTGTCAGGATCAACACCCAGTTTTAGAAATTGGTAAAAACATTAAAAGAGAGATTGGGGTACCTGGGTGGCTCAGTTGGTTAAGTGTCCAACTCTTGGTTTCAGCTCAGGTCATGATCTGAGTGTGGAGCTTGCTTAGGATTCTCTCCCTTCCTCTCTCCATCCCTCCTCCATACCTCTCTCTCACTCTCTCAAAATAAATAAACATTAAAAAAGAGAGCGAGGTTAAAAAACAGAGTTATTCTTACAAATTAGGGAAAGTGCAGTGTTAAATTAGCAAGGATTTAATTGTTTGGTTAAGGCCAGAAATCAGAGACCAATTTTAGAAGCAAAGTAGAGGGGATAACCTATCAAAGAATGAGAAACTTAGGGAGAAACTAAGGGCTTCTTATAGCCTAAGAAGTTCCCTGACACTCAGGACAATACCTTGAGAGCCTCCTGGATTTGTAATTTGCTACTAAATTTCAGGTATATAAGACAATACACATTGTGAAGAAATATAAACACAGACAATAAATCCCTATTAAACATACGAGAAAGGGGTCAGAAGGGATGGTAAAAGGCAAGCAATCCACTCTATCAGTGAATCCAAAAAGGACCTTCAGTTTTGTCTGAGTCCTGCAGTTGTGGGAGGACTCCAAAATCCTAGTGGCTTCTGATGGCTGAACTGAACAGATGTGCAGAGTTTTTACTGCAGTAGTAACTAAAGATCCCACACAGAGTAGATTGCCAAGGACTTTGTTGGGTAATAGAATGATCAGGGACTCTAAGACTTAAGGGGACAAGAGAACCTGAGACAAAACATAGGAGGTGTCTGTTTCACCCTTTTATGAATCACTGACTCAATTAAGAGCATATTAAAAATGCAGATCATAACTTACTCTTAGACATTGTTATTCAGAGTTAGAGATAGAGCCTAGGAACTCTTGTGTGCAAGTGACTGTGATTAGATGAGCCTTAGAGTACACTTTGAGAGGCACAGCTCTGAGGAAAGTGGCATGAAAAGTTTCTCATCACATTCTAACAGGAGGGCCGGGATACAAGGAAGGGAGGGCAACTAAGCCAAGTCCACACATAGACCTGGCCCAGATATTTGTAACAAATCAGACTTCCAAATAAATTTGCCAGACTTAATAGATAATCTTCAGGCCCCTTCAATATTATAATCATATAAGTATTTAAATGAATTAGATAAAGGTATTAAAGAATTTGAATTTTCCTAACAGTTACATCAAAGCTGTTATAACGTATCTGTAGAAATCACCTAAATTAGGTGAAAATATCACTTTGTATATAGAAATCATTCACACAAATGAGTTTTAAAAATGCTCACATTCTCACAGCTTCAAATGCATGCTGCTCTAGTTTTAATATGTTGAAAAACGTGTCTTTGTGCAAATGATGTATATAAGAAACATAATGCTCTATCTCCTAAGGTATGTGAAATATTTTTCTTAAGATATATTTTTAAGTTTATTTATTTATATTGAGAGAGAGAAGAAATGTAATTGAGGGAGGAGGAGAAGACATAGAAAGAAAGAATCCGCACTGCCAGCATGGAACCCAAGAACCATGAGATCATGACCTGAGCCTAAATCAACAGTAGGACACTTAACCAACTGAGACAGCGATGAACCCCACCAAATATATTTCTAACTCCATCTCATCCAGTTGTAAGACCTCCTTTCCCCATCAAGGAAATCTTCATAATACTTCTGAGGGTCAGTAAATACTTTCCATCGTCAGCATGACATCAGTTCTTTTCCCTTCTACCCCGACTATCATCAGGACAAGACTTGCCTCGGCCAGATGATGACTCAATGTCCTTCCTGCTGCTGGTGCATCAGTCACGTTGTGCCAGTACCATGAGGCACGGAAGCTGGCCTGCTCATGTGGAAAAAATCACTTCCTCTTCAACCCTCAAATGACTTTGTGCCATACTCTGCCACAAAGATGCCACATGTTAAGCCACAGGGAATATTTTTCTCTAAAAACTGAATGTGAAAGCCACTTTTTCTGTTCCTTCTTTCATTCCCACTTTCCCTCAGACTCAGACCAAAAAACATGGGAGCTGGTCAGAAAACTAACCTTGAAGAACGCTCCTCTCTCTTCCAAACATTCCACCTCAGAGCAAAGATTATCTCTCTCTGTCTTCCTATGCTATCCACATACTCTGACACAGTTTTTTAATGAGATTCTGGAAACCTCTGGATCAGATCTCCAAAGTTACTTGTGAAACAGGCAGACTCCCAGGTACCATTCCAAGCTGCTGGCTCAGAATCTCTGGGCTGGATCAAGGAACTTGGCTTATCACAAAGCATTCCAGGTAATAATTATGCATATTAAATTTTATGATTCTTTAGAGTTGTGCAATTAGCTCATTCTACCCAAGGGTTGTATTTCACTGGGAAACTTTACATTAAATGAACAATTAATGTCTCTTTAAAATTTGGGACTTAGATATACTTGCAAGAGTCTCCCTGAATCAGTTAGTCTCAGTTGGATTGACCAGAAAGGATCTAGAAATTTTAAAAGGCTTTGTCTGTACTTGTAGAAAAACATTATTTATAATTGTTATTTGCTCTGGTGTTGGTTCTGTCTCATTTGCTTAGAAAAAATGGTAAAAAAGGAAAATGAGTCCTTCTCTTAGAAATTTACAATAGACTTCTATAAACCAATAATGAAGCAGCAGAAAGAGAAATCAAGGATCAAGAAATCAATCCCATTCACAATTGCACCAAAACCCATAAAATATTTAGGAACAAACATAACCATAGAGGTGAAAAATTTATATACTGAAAGCCATAGAAAGCTTATAAAAGAAATTGAAGAAGACACCAAAAAATGGACAAAATATTCCATGCTCATGGGTTGGAAGAACAAATATTGTTGAAATGTCAATACTACTCAAAGCAATCTACATATTCAATGCAATCCTTATCAAAACAACACCAGCATTCTTCACAAAGCTAGAATCAACAACCTTCAGAAAAGACTCTTAATAGCCAAAGCAATCCTAAAAAAGAAACTAAAGCTGGAGGCATCACAGTTCTGGACTTCAAGATGTATTGCAAAGCTATAATCATCAAGACAGTATGGTACTGGTACAAAAACAGACACTCAGATCAATGGAACAGAATAGAGAACCCAGAAATGGACCCACAAATATATGGTCAACTAATCTTTGACAAAGCAAGAATTAATATCCAATGTAATAAAGACAGTCTCGTCAGCAAATGATGGGAAAACTGGACAGTGACATGAAGAAGGTTGAACCTGGACCACTTTCTTATACCATCCACAAAAATAAACTCAAAACAGGGTGAAAGACCTAAATGTAAGACAGGAAGCCATCAAAATCCTAGAGTAGAAAGCGGAAAAAACCTCTTTGACCTCAGCCACTGCAACTTCTTACTAGACACATCTCCAGAGGCAAGGGAAACAAAAGCAAAAATGGGCTACTGGGACTTCATCAAAATAAAAATCTTCTGCACAACGAAGGAAACAATCAACAAAACTAAAAGGCAACCATCAGAATGGGAAAAAATATTTACAAATGACATATCACATAAAGGGTTAATACCCAAAATCTATAAATAACTTAGCAAGCTCAACACCCAAAAATCAAATAATCCAGTGAAGAAATGGGTAGAAGACATAAATAGACACTTTTCCAAAGAAGACATCTAGATGGCTAACAGACATGTGAAAAGATGCTCAACATCACTCATCATCAGGGAAACACAAACCAAAACCACAATGAGAAGCCACCTCACACCTGTCAGAGTGGCTAAAATTAACAACACAGACAACAGATGTTGGTGGGGATGCTGAGGAAGAGGAACCCTTTTGCACTGCTGATGGGAATGTAAACTGGTGCAGCTACTCTGGAGAACAGTATGGAGGTTCCACAAAAAATTAAAAATAGAACTACCCTACAACCTAGCAATTTCACTGTTAGGAATTTATCCAAGGGATACAGGTGTGCTGTTTCAAAGGGGCACATGCACTTCAATGCTTAGAACAGCACTATTGACAATAGCCAAAGTATGAAAACTACCCAAATGTCTATTGACAAATGTATATTTTACACACACACACACACACACACACACACACACATATACACAGTGAAGTATTACTTGACAGTCAAAAAGAATGAAATCTTGCCAGTTGCTACAATGTGGATAGAACTAGAGTGCATTAGGCTAAGCAAAATAAGTCAGTCAGAGGAAGATAAATATATCACTTCATTCATATGTGGAATTTAAGATGTAAAACAGATGAACATGAGGTAAGGGAAACAAAATAACATAAAATCAAGGAGGGGAACAAAACATAAGAGACTCTTAAATATAGAGAACAAACTAAGGGTTTCTGGAGGGGTTGCAAGTGAGGGTATGGGATAAAGGGGCAAGGGACATTAAGGAAGACAGTTGTTGGGGCGCCTGGGTGGCTCAATCTGTTAAGCATCTAACTTTGGCTCAGGTCATGATCTCACAGTTTGTGGGTTCATGCCCCACATCAGGCTCTGTGCCAACAGCCAGGAGCCTGGAGCCTGCTTCAGATTCTGTGTCTACCTCTCTCTCTCTCTGACTCTGTCCTTCCCCCACTCATGCTCTGTCTCTGTTTCTCTCTTTCTCTTAATAACAAATAAAAACATTTTTTTTAAAAAATGGAAGACACTTGTTGGGATGAACAGTGAGTGTTATTTGTAGGGGATGAATCACTGGATTCTACTCCTGAAATCATTATTGTACTATATGCTAACTAACTTGGATGTAAATTTAAAAGCAAGCAAGCAAACAAGCAAGCAAGCAAGCAAGCAAGCAAGCAAGCAAGCAAGAAAGAAAGAAAGAAAGAAAGAAAGAAAGAAAGAAAATAAAGTTATAATAGACAGATCATTATATTGGTTCAAAAGTTTATCCACTTTATTACGTAGGGTAAAACCACATACCAGAGTTAGCAGTATATCACTAAGGATTTAGCTAATAAAAGAAAGAAAGCTGATGTTGGGAAAAAAATTGGTATCTTCCTATTAGTCAATAGCATGGATACTGTCTAAGAGTAAGTAGATAGTTTATGCCCCAAACTTCTTAGAAAACATGAATACTATTGTTCTAGCTCAAAAAAGACATGGTAGCATTGCCTGATATATAATAGAGCTTCTCCAGGGCCAGGGCTCCAAAAACATAAAATCTAAAGCTCCCATGGGACCACATCAGCTAAAATTAAGGAAAATTGAGTAGGATGGACCCTCTTTAGAAAGAAGCATCATTTCATACTGACCATTTAGAGGATGCTTAGCCTTACATAGGTGGCATCCCTGGTTGATGGACCCAGTATAGAAAACCAAGCACTGTTGTTTCTCTCTGACTCAGGGATTGGACATAGCTAAGCCTGTAGGGCGTGCGTGTTTCATTTTAGATGATTCGGGGTTGTTTGGAGTCAGGTAGGTGGCAAATCAGTGTTTGCTGGAAGATCACTAAAAAAGTTCTAAACCAAGAGCAAACTTTTCTCCCCAATCTAAAGAGAAGGCCAGGAGAAGGAAAGGAGGTTCAAGTGATTAAGTGACTCTCCTATATGATTGAGACAAACAAGAATGTGTGACCCCTGGGTATGCTTAGCCATTGATAGGAAAGCTCCCCAAAGTAATACATTATTGGAAATTGGAAATAACTTACTGATGAGAATAAAATCTCCAACACCAAGAAGATTTCAAAGAAATTTTTTTAAAACAGAAAAGACAACAGAAAATGAAGAAATATTTCTTCATATGTTGCAATATTGAGAATTGGGTGGAACTTTTGTCAGTGTTTACATAACACTGTCCAAAAGAGATTGAGTAGCTAATTAACATAATATCTTTATCATCAGAACAATGTTAAGATGCATGAAAATATTTTGTAATCTGAAAGTCAACAGGTTAACTATCCTTCATACTGTGCAGACCTTTGCCATGCAACAGAGCAAGGCGCTTCATGGATGCCTCAGAAAGGCTACTCACCTCAAATACAACCTCTGGCTATTCAAGTCTTTTCCCCGGGTGTCTTGTTACCTCGGAGGTAGCTGACATTTATTATGGATTCTTTAAATGCCACGGGTTCAGCTAAGAATTTTAATATACATTATTTCATGTAATATTCTAGTGTGCTTTATTGTATATTCTTTTATACAGCGTTCAGTAAGAAGTCATACTCCATATTACAAATTAAATTGTCACAATGCTTTATAAGATCAACTGGTTGAATTTGAAAAGTGAATCTGTTCCATGGGACCTAATTACTCTTTCAAAATTTCTGGATTCTATCCTGTAGGAAAATGGACTCTTAACTAAAGCAATCCACCTAAATCAGCTCACCAATGACATCCATACTTTTTCTATATTTGTTTATTACAAAACGTGTCATTCAAAATAAAAGCCCGATTTGTATTAGAATAACTAAAAGTCTTTCCTTAAGACATTTTTTAAAAACCACTTATTCTTTAAAAAGGTTCAAAGTCTGTTTCTTTTCCAGACAATTCTCTGTGGATTGTATGATTCCTTTAATTTTCCTTTAAATGAGGAAGCGGCATTGAGTAGTTCCCTGAGCCCAACAGAGAAAAATCTTCATCTTGTCATTACTTGCCTTTCCTACCAAGACCCTCTCTTGGGAGAAATGTAACAACCAGAGGTAGCGCACAGCAGAAGGCACGATAGGATAATGGAAAGAGAAATGTTATCTATACATCTTCAGCCGCGAAAGACAGCACATATTAATAAAGCAACCATAAAACACTTTCAACGTCTTCAAATGAAAGAACTACATAGAAAAAATATGATTTAACGAAAAATCTTTTAATAAATACCAGCACTGGATTATTAAGATGGCAGATAAGAGCCCTTAATAAAACACGTGTCAAGCAAAATCCAGGCCAGGATCATTTGAGATAAAATAGGCTTATTATCATGCAATCTATAAAAGATTAATGAAACCTTTAATGCAAAGCATTAATGGAGCTGGCTGCATCCTGACCTTACCTAGACTTTTTTAGGACTTTTGCAGTCTTAAGTAGGAAGAATAGCTTTATTCAAGAAGGTTCCTTTTCCTTCTAAAATTTGTTCACATTTAAGAAAATGTAGATATATGGGCTTCCCCCTTAACATATAGTGCTGTTATCATTCATATATAATTGTCCATAAAACTCCTTGAAAAGTCTATTAATCTCTTCAGTATCCCTGAACTTAATACCATAATTGTTCCTAACTGTAGCTATAGTTGAAGAACTGCTTGCCTGTTTTCTTGCTAATAACCCACTGGTTTTATGACTGAATTGAAATAAAGCCAGTTCTTCTAGCAATAAAGGTGAGGGTGACCCAGATGAATTAGATAATTGGCTTCACAGCCTATTGATCTTCTATTTGAGGTCTTTTAGGTCTGAATATTTTCTCTTTACTAATAGAGCTTTGCATTTTTTTTTTCAGTTGCTAAGAGATGTAGCAGGAGTCTAAAGAATATTAGGGGAAAAAATTGAGGGCAGGATAATAATAAAACCTGACTGGGTTCAAAATTTCTTTCAGTTTCTGACATCAAGATGGCATTTTCCATCACAAAACACGGAAGCTATAGTTGAACAAGTAACTCACTCACTCACGCAGGTGGATTGTTACCGTGTGTTGTTCACTATGTTAGAACTGCGGATTGAAAAGGAAATCAGTCCTGAGGAACCTCGGGGTTTGGTGAGAAGAAAGGCACATATATAGATATCTAAATATCAATCATACAATAGAAGAATGCATAGGTTATTCTGAGAGTGGAGGTGAGAAAAATCCAGCCCAGCATGAGGGAGAAGGGTAGAAAAACACAGATGCACAGAATAGACCTTGCAGCCTGAGGTGCAGTCTCAAGTTCAGATTTTCTGCTACAAAAAGTGAGAATCCATTAAGGCTCCTTGCCTTTGCCCAAAAGAAAGGACACCTCAGTCACTGAAACCAGAACAACAATAATGAAGATATTAGTGATTGAAACAAATGTGCAGTTGAAGTGGACATTTTAAAGGAATTAGAGAGCTGGTGTGGTAGGAACAATAGGAAAGATGACAGAAATTTAAATTTTCATGGCAAAAATTCCAGAAGAGTAATTGGAATTGGAGTCACAAAGATCATTCTAGAAAATGCAGCAGACAGGGTTATTACAACCAATCTGAACTTCAGCCAGTCAGACCACTTTCCTTAAGATCTGCAATTTGCATTTTGTTCCAGTCTTGATGTTCTTCTTACTGGAATTTCCTCTCCTTCTCTTTCACCAATAATCTTCTTCCTATATGAGATATTGTGATTTATATTAAGAAATATATATTTGATCATTGTCCCCATTTCTGACACAAAGCTCCTAAATCCCTTGAAATTTCCTAAGTCATGAGAACTGTAAAGGTGTCTTTTGTTATGTTCTTGAGGTGACTTTTTGAACCATGCCTCAGGAGGGGACTTGCTGTCAGGAGCCAACCATGTGATTAAAGAGTTGAAATTTTTTTTGAGAGACAGAGAGAGACAGCATGAACAGGGGAAGGTCGGAGAGAGAGGGAGACACAGAATCTGAAGCAGGCTCCAAGCTCTGAGCCTAGCTGTCAGCACAGAGCCTGACGTGGGGCTCGAACCCACGAACTGCGGGATCATGACCTGAGCCGAAGCTGGATGCTTAATCGACTGAGCCACCCAGGCACCTCATAAAGAGTTGGAATTTTCAATCTCACCTTCCACCCCATCATTTAACTACCCCCGCACTTCCCCAGGGTGGGGGGATTGAGATTAAGTCCAATCACCAAAATCCAATGATTAATCAAGTGTGCTTATGTAATAAGGCCTTCACAAAAACCCAAAAGGATGGAATTCAGAAAGCTTCTGGGTTGGTAAACAGGTGGAGACTTAGGGAGGGTGGCATGCTTGGAGGACATGGAAGTTTCATGCCCTTTCCCACAAATCTTACTGGGTGCATCTCCTCTATCTGCCTATTCCTGATTTGTATTCTTTTATAAAAAACCAGTGAACTAGTAAGATTCTTTAAGTTCTGTGAGACACTAGCAAATTAATTAAACCCAAGAAGGGAGTCTTGAGAAGCTCTGATTTAAAGCCAGCTGTCAGAAGTCCAGGTAACAACCTAAACTTGCCATGGGTATTCTGTGTTGGAGGAGGGTCATTGGAACCTCTAATCTATCACTGCTCAGCTCAAAGCCCTGGGCTTGCTACAGGTGTCTGAAGTGTGTGTTTTGGGACGAGGGAAAGGGGATAGTCTTGTAGGACCTGTGGGCTCTGATGCCATCTCCAGGTACATAGTGTCAGAATTGTCGTGGATCATAGGACACCAAACTTATGTCTAAGAATTGCTTGGTGCTATGGGAATACTCCACACACATTGGAAATTTGGTGTAGAACCCTTTTACTGTACTTGTTGATGATCCAGCTCTAGACTTAGTTTCTTATTCTATCTGGGCTGCTATAACCAAATACCATAGACTTGATGGCTTATAATCAACAGAAATTTATTTCTCACAGTTCTAATAGTGCTGGATGCTGGAAAGTCCAAGATAAACTTGCCGGCTGATTTGGTGTCTGGTGATAACTCTTTTCCTGGTTCATGGACAGCCTTCTTCTTGCTGTGTCCTCATATGGCACAAGGGATGAGGGAGCAACTGCGGTTTCTTTTATAAGGCACTGCCCTCATGACCGAATCATCTCCTAAAAGCATCACTCCCAAATACTATAATACTGGGAATTAGGTTTCAGCATAATACTTGGGGCAGATGTGACACAAGCATTCAGTCTATAATACTTATCTTTCCACAAATCCTGCAGACTGTTCCAGCCACTACTGATCTTTCCATATAACCTGGCCATTTGAATCACAACATTTTAGAACTGGCCAGGACATTTTCACATGCACCCTACTCATTTCACGTATTAGAACAAGAAAACCCAGTGAGTTACAATGACCTGCCCAAGATGTGTCCAATCTTATGAAAACCCCCTTTAAGGAAATATTCAATGTGTTAACTCCTTCGTGGCAAGCTTACATGGAACTAACTGAAATTGAAAAATGTAGTTCTATATTATTTCTATATTATATTATTGTGCTTCAAATATAAGCAGAAACAACAAGAAAGTATTTTGGGGTTCACAGGATCTGCTTAGAAACTCAAAAATCACTGGGGTTCCTGGGTGCTCAGTTGGTTAAGTGTCTGGCTCTTGATTTCACCTCAGGTCTTGATCTCAAGGTCATGAGTTCAAGCTCCATGTGGGCTCCAGTGTCAGAGCCCATTTTAAAAAATTAAGGAAAAAAAACCCTCAACAATCTCTACGTAAATACTTGTACACTCTACTAATACCTATCTGCAGTGTGGGATTTTTCTACCTTCTCTTCCAAAAAATAATTCTCAAGTTAACAAAACTTTATCTTCTACTTTCATAGTTGACAGTGCCAGATATAAGTAATACCTAATAAATTAACAATTTTATTCAACCTGGCTTTTAATAGAATAACATGTAGCCAGAGCTTTACTGTGTATTTATGTTTACATCCTTTTTACCTATTCAGGTGGCTTGCTTATTTAAGTATATGGGCACTCATTTTTCTGAGATTAGGTAAAATAATTTTTGTAGAGATGGTTAGATTTAATGACAGAAATTAGATTAGAAATTGCAGGGGCACCTGGGTGGCTCAGTTGGTTAAGCCTTCAAATTTGGCTTGGTCATGGTCCACAAATTGTGGGTTCAAGCCCTGCGTGGGGCTCTGTGCTGACAGCTCAGAGCCTGGAGCCTGCTTGAGATTCTATGTCTCCCTCTCTCTCTGCCTCTCCCTTGCCCACACTCTGTCTCTCTCTCAAAAATAAGTAAACATCAAAAAATAAAATTGCTGCCATCATGATGATAATAGTACTGTCCCTTGTTACATTCTAGTGTCGTAATTTACTCTTTGAACCTGTTGCTATCAAGTTCATCCTGCCTGTCCAGCCTTGGGCCACACTGCACCCACCATGTCTGAGCATCAGTTTACAAAAGGAAGAGAAGAGCAGTGGGAGGGGGCAACACGATCCACCTTGTGTCCTCATCCTACTTAGCAGCTTATGTCAGAACTCCACGAAAAGAGCATTGCTCAAAGCATCTGAAGATATTCTGGTCAAAAGGGAGAATGAGGGATCCAGAGCATGGGAGCACTGCTTTTGGAGATTCTCTGATGAAATGTGATACAAAGTGGTGGATATAGATACACATTTCAGAAACATGAGGAGACAGCACACTTGGGACTCCACCCTGGTGGAGGCCACATGCCCAGCAATAAGTCAATAATGAGCACCCTCCGGCTGCTTCATGGGCAGAGGATGCCAGTGAGTAGATCTGGGCCACAAAGGGAAGAACCTGTCAGATGTGTGTGATGACACATTCTGAGGAATTTCCAAAAAAAATATTGGTGAAATTTTGAAGATTATGGCAGGTAAGAGTAGGAGTCAAGAAAATATGACTTTCTGATATGAATGTGACAAATTGATGCCAACCTCCACCCCCCCACCAGTAATATCTAGAGGACAACATGGTCTTGTAAAATGCCTAGTACATAAAAGAAATTTAATCAAACATAGTTTTTGCTGATAGTATTTATCATTCAACAAATAATTATTGAGAATCCAGTAAGTGTCAGACACTGTTCTAGGCACTTGGGACAAGTCTGTGAACAAGAGCAAAGATCCCTGTTTATATGGAACATCTATGGTAGCATAAAGAAGCGAGATTTGTAATTTTTTCCATCTTATATTTCAAAACTAAACACCTTCATCTAGAAACAAATATCCAACCACATTATGAAGGAAAGTTCTAAGAGACCAAAATGAAAACCATGTGTGTTTTGTCCAATGTTGCATCCTCAGCAAACTTCATGGTATCTGGAGCATGTTGGGTACTCAAAATATGTTTGTTGAATAAACAAAATAAATTCTCAATTGTTTTACCTGAGACTGTTATGTGAAGGACACAGAGACCAACCAAGAAGACTGAAGACAAATTAAGGGAGTCTTTATTACCAGCCGGCCAGGACCGCACAGAGTTAACATGGAACTCTAAATGTGCGGCCACAAGACCAAGGACTTAGGGCTTTTTATAATCAGCAAGCAGGCAAGCAGGCTGGACAGAGGCAGAATTGAGCGGTTATTGTAAAAAGGCTACGAAGTGATAAAGAGAGCACCCCTTATCCTGGTATGTAGGACATTTGTTACTTCGAAGGCACGGTGCAGGGTTGTAGGGGAGTTACAAGGGCGTAGCCATTATCTCAAGGACAAGTATGCAAACTGTGTCATAAACAACCGGTAGCTGGGGACATTAACTCTTGACCTCTTATTTTTTTTTTCCTTCCGCCTAAGGATAGTTATGAAGTCCCCAAGTGTAGACACAAAAGGTAAACTCTGGGTCAAGATGAAAGGACTGAGGCTAAATTCATACATAACAAGACGATCTCACTATGCTCCATAACGTGTGAGCGTTCTCATGCCTCCTCAGATAACGTCTACTTTTATTACCATAGAAGGACTTAGAATAATAACAGAACCAACCACTATGAAATAGAAGATTGAAAAAATTACAAACCGTCTTCTTCGTGCTAGCATAGATGTTCTATAAAAACAGGGATCTTTTTTCTTGTCCACAGACTTATCCCAAGTGCCTAGAACAATGTAAGACATATTAGATTTTTTTCTTTATCAGCTAATTCCCATTCTATATCCAATTTTTAGAAAAATCGTTTTTTTATGTTGAATTTCCTCTCTGCATTCCCATGATTGTATAAAGGGATTAACAAATATTTTCACGTACCACAAGGTGGGTGGGTCACAGATCGATTCACTCCATAAGACATTTTATGTAACACATGACATCACTGAGTCACATCCTGCACAAATCAGTTCATTAAATACAGGCAAAGAGATCTCAGTCATCAGTGGGAGAAAAAGGTTCCTCTACCAAAGAAACCATTTGTATCATAAATAGCTAGCTAATTAGCAACCAAAATTGTAGCATGTTTCATTTTCTTCTAAGTTTTCTAGCTAAAAAAAAAAAAGAGAAAAGAATAAAGAGAGTTAGAACATCAAAAGAGCGGGTTATCCTGAGGTAATTCATCTGGGTGCTGAGCAAGTTAACATTCCTTGGGAATAGACAACAAAGTATCCCCTAGTGACACCAAGGACTGTTAAACCCTTCAAGCAAAAAAAAAAAAAAAAAAAAAAAAAAAAAAAAAAAAAAAAAAAAAAAAAACCAACGAATCCAACCACTTCTTTTGATGAGAATAACCCTGAAGGAACTAATAATAGAAACTGAGTAAAATATACTACTGATGTCAAGAAATCGATGTAATTTAGATCTACTTTAAAGAGGAATATTAATAAAATATACCCTGAGATCACAGGGTATATTTTTTTATTACTTTGTGAAGATAAAACTTCATTAACGGGGACATAAAAAACTATAACAACATGTCAAGGAATATGGATATAATCAAATTAATTGAGATTATTTCACAATAGTGATAAATCAGACATAGAACCTTACTAACCTTCATTTTATTATTTACCCTACATTCTTTATGTACAAAGTCAAAGTTGCTATTCTCACAATATTTCAGATAAAGGCCATTAATATTAATAATTATTTTATAGAATTCAATTGAAAAAAAAATGTGTTGAGCTTCTCACCTTCTGCAAAGAACAGGGCAAGGTACTACAGAAGCTTTGAGAAATAGGAAGCAGTCCTTTCTCTCCAGGAGTTTCTCACTGAGAAGTAGGGAATGACATGCATGAAAACAAATAAAGGAATCCTCATTTTAAACGGAATTCGAAGTCCCAAAAAGAGAGCTCTTACACTGATACCCCTCATTGCAGCCTGCATAACCATCAGAAAGAACAAAAATCATTATTTTGACAAAGACTTTTTTTTAATGTTTATTTGTTTAGTTTAAGAGAGAGCTTGAGCACAAGTGGGGGGAGGGGCAGAGAGGGAGGGACTCCCAAGCAGGCTCTGTGCACTCAGTGCAGAGACTGACACGGGGCTGAAACCTACGAACCATGAGATCATAACCTGAGCTGAGATCTAAGAGTCAGACGCTTAACCAACTGAGCCACTCAGGTGCCGCTGGAAAAGGAATTTTCGCGTGGGAATTTATCTCCTGCCTCTAGGAAAAAAGGGAAGATATCTCCCTACCTAGCAACAACGCACTAGCCACCACCTGCAGCCAATAAGAAACCACTGCTACCTTGAATTGTTGTTCTTCTCCAATAATATTTTTTTCAGAAACCCTCCCCAATTTCCTCCTAAACCCTAATAAATACTGACCTTCCCGTTGTCTCTTTGGACTTGGCTATAGTTCACCATAGCTTGCTTGTCCTGAATTGTAATCTCTGCTATTCCCAAGTGAACTAATGTTTTTACTTAAATAAAACTGTCTTTGTTCTATTTAAAGTTGTCACTTTATAATTGCTAAATATTATCATAAAAAAGAGTATAGATTACCATAGAAATGTTTTAAGGAGTACATGCAACTACTAAGATTAGGGGAAAGTTTGGGTTAAGTGGTGGCGTTTGAAGAAGATCTTGAAGTCAGGATAAGATTTTCGTATTCATAGCTGAGAAATGTTCTAGATAAGACCATTTCAGCAAACATGGTTCAGAAGTTAAGACCAAGTGAAGGAAAATATGTGAACATGTTCTGATTCTACTCTACCCCTTGTAAAACTTAACTTTTACATGCATTGCTTTTGTAGAGCACTCCAGTCGCCAATAACTAGTTAGCACGTCTTCTCATTTTAACCTTCAGGAACTACATGCAACCTAGCATCTCCATCTTGTAGCTAGATAGAGACACAGCCAAACTGAAACTCAGAAAGGACAGGAAATTTGCCAAAAGCCATCATGCTAATGAGTGCATGATCCAGATTAAAAATCCTTACCACTGCCCCTTTACCTAAGTGAGAATGTGTGGACCATGATTCCTTGTCTCTTCCTGAAGTTATAGTTGTCACCAAGTGAAAAATGAAGACGGACAAGATAAAGTCATTTCTCATGCTTGCCATGAAAACATTAAGGAAATGTTTCTCCATTTCCATAGTATTGATTTTGTCTTCTCTATTATGTGAAGGATTAGTTTTATTTTTTAAAGAGAACAAAAGTTTCAAAAAAGCAATTCAATTATCATGAGAAAGACCATTTTATCATCTATAAAAATGTGATTAAAAATACATTTTTCTCGGCATTGTTTTGTGGGTTAAAAGAGGTAATGAATGTGAAAGAACTAGCACAAATCAATGCTCAGTTAGTATATTTCTTCTCTATCTGAAGATACAGTCTTAAAAATCAAGTTTCTGTAACATTTCTTTTTTTAATTTAAAAAAATTTTATGTCTTTATTTTTATTTTTGAGAGAGAGAAAGAGAGACAGAGACTGAGTGGGGGGGAGCAAAGAGAGACGGAGACAGAATCTGAAGCTGTCAGCACAGAGCCTGACACAGGGCTCGAACCCACTGATTGTGAGATCATGACCTGAGCCAAGATTGGACGCTCAGCTGACTGAGCCACCCAGGGGCCCCTGTATCATATTTCTTATACAACTTATATCATGTTATATCTGCTAGTAGGTAGCACTTTGGATGGACATATATAAAACGTATTATTAGGTACTCAGCTACAGTGAAAATTGTAGAATATGTCAAGAAAATACTCCATCCACTCAAATAAAGACTAAAAATTATATTCAAATCATTATTTATTAGATATCTGAGTCAAAGCATTTCTGATAATTTTTTGGTGAAATAATGCTGCCTGTGGTGCTTAATGTTTGAGTCAACACTGATAAAACTTTAGCTTGAGTAAAACTTGTTTGAAAAGGTTGGGAAAATATTTGAAAACCAAAAGCAATTAATTAACCAGATGGTTAGCAGATTAAATTAATCATTTCATTATGCTGTCAAAGGAAAAGAAATACAAATCCTTATATTAGTAAGGAGAGACTACATTAAGGAAACTCTTGCAATAATGCAAGGAAGGGGGTTACTGCAATAGGGAGAAGGCTCAAAACGTATGTCTTCTGTGAAAGCAGAACGAGAAAGGATTTCTTTCATGGGGAGAAGTAAAACAACCTAGTGGAAAGAGCGGAGTGTGGACGAACGGAGTGAGCAGGTGGCATAATCAGACAGTTTAGAAGGAAATATTTTTCACCACAGTCATCAGATTCTCTGGAGGGGGCAGTAAGGGAGGTTCACGCCATGTTCCAATGTCTGTTTAAGCTCAAAGGTAGGCAAAAGTTCTGGAGCCTGGGGAAGTTTGGTCAAGTCAAGTCAACAGGCATTTTATCCGTATTGATCAGTGAAGATAAAGAATTTGGCTAATCATTTAAAAAACAAAGAATGAGAATTTGAAGGGTCTGTCTCTGGCTTTGTCATAAGTAATAATCTATTCACAACAGAAGGCAAGCTAATAAAAATAAACAAAGAAAAAAAAAACCCACCAAATATCCACCAAAAAACAATTTCCTAGAACACAAAAGGGTGAGACATGTTAACCATTACTATTTTCCAGGAGCATAGGGTTAAGGTGAAGTTCAACATTGTATGTGTGCATTAGGTCAGGAATCCAGGTAAGATACAGTGGAGAATGGATGGTCTATGCTGTGTAATCTCTGAGTCCTAAGGGAGGATTCAAAGCCTAGAAGTGGCCTGATGGCTGGGGACTAGAATCATCTGGTTCCTGGGCTCGGTGACTTGAAGACACCGCCAACTGGAGCATCTCTCTGTGGCCTTTCCATGTGGTTGGTTTCCTCACACAATGGCAACCTCAAAGTAGTCAGACTTCTTCCACGGTGACTCAGGGCTCCAGGCACCAGGGTTCAGATGAATAAGACAGAAGCTCCAGTGTCTTTTATGACTCAGCCTCAGAAGTCACAGAATATTACTTCCAGAGTACTTTGCTGCCAAGGGGAAGCAAATTAGCTACTTCTTAACAAAAGAATGACAAGGCCACATCGTAGAATGGCATGCAAGAGATTTTATTGCTACTGTCTTGGAAAATACAATCAGGCACAATCTTTAGATTTAAATTTATAAATATCACAGGAATACTTATAGGTAAAATACACAAGAAATTGGCATTTTAACTGAATATTGATGAATAGAAACCATAATATATACAATGCCAGACTCAATCTCATTTAAAGACAATTTTAATACCCCCACATACATATTAAATAATGTGCAATTATTTTTATTTGACTACTTTTATTATTATAATCTCTTTTATGGATACACATTTTTGTAAAATTATGTAAATGTACATGTTCTCCTAAAAATAAAGGCTTATTGGAAGTTAGCATGTCATAGCAGAAAGAAACCTAAGCTTTGCATTAAGGTAGATATACATAAAAGCCCCAGCTTGGTCACAGTACTGACCTGTAGAAGCATTCCTACAGAATCAGGAATAAAGCAGGATGTCCACTATCACCAAAATAATTTAACATTTTACTAGCAAGAGATATATAAGACTCACTGTTCAAAAAAATGCAAGCCTTTCTAAACTACGAAAACTAATACAAGTAATTAAAAGAAAGCCATATCACATTTTCAGGTAAGAAGACATAATAAAGACATAAATTACCCTACATGAATTCATGAATTTAGCACAAAAACAACAAAAATAAGATTTCAAGGGGGGAAAAGAAAAAAAACAGATTTCAAAATTTATGGGTAATAAAAAAAAGTAGCCAAGCAAAAATATGAAAAGTAAAAGTAAAAGAGCCAGAGGAGAATTTGTCCTACATAATATTAAAACATATGATAAAGCTCCTAATATTAACAGTGTAGCATTAGCTAAGCAAATAGGTGGTTCATAAAATTAGACTTTCACCTCATAATAAATTCAGTCAACATGGTTTATTTGGGACTACCCTGGGATAGGATGCAAAATATTTCATACATATGCCTCATTTTAAAATTATATTGATATAGTGTTTCCATATGTAAATAGCTAATGTTGACTAATTTAAGCCACTTTAATTCACAGCTGATCACACTTTCAGCATCCAACTCCTTAAAATATCACAAATTTCTGTTAAACATCACATACTAAATATAATACTCTCTTACCCCAAATAATAAGGAAAATCTTTCAAATTAAATCTCTTTGTACTTTTTGTAGGTTACCAAATAGCCCTGACAGCTGTTCTAGCTTATATTTGGAACACTTTTACATAAGAATTTAACATTGGTGGGGCACTTAGGTAGTTCAGTCAGCTAAGCATCTGATTATTGATATCCGCTTGGGTCATCATGATTTCAGTTTGTAGGTTGAGCCCCGCAAAGGGCTCCATGCTGACAGCGGGGAGCCTGCTAGGGATCTTCTCTCTTCCTCTGTCTCTGCCCCTCCCCTGTTCATGCTCTCACACTCTCTTTCAAAAAAAAAAAATATATATATAAATCAGTTTTCACTCAAGTAATTAAACTTTATATTATCATACATAGAATATAGTGGAACATAGTGGAACCTACTACATTCCTCCAAAACCATTAAAAAAATAAGTCTTTCTCTCCTGACTTCCGTATTTCTGTTCATCATTGTTACAGTTTTCCAATCCAAGAATTTGAACTTTCTGTTTCATGCCTTCATCTCCCTCATACCATGTCCCCAGTCACTTTGGCTTCCAGAAGCATGATGGACTAGATATTTCAGGAAACTCTCACGTTACAGAGCAAGTTTCCCCCTCATCAAACCCATTCGTTAGTGCTTTAGTGAACTGCTCCAAAGTGAGGAAATCTCCACCCCCCCAAAAGAACAAAGCACAACACACACACACACACACACACACACACACACACACACACACACGATAAGCTGAAAGCAGAGAAAGGATTGGAGGGCAGAGAGCAATGACCATTGGACAAATCAGAAAGGTAGTGTCGGCATAGTGTGAAGCTCTGAGTAAGTTTGGCGGATACTAAGACATCTGCACTGAACTAGGGATGCCACAAAGGACTTCAGTTTGGTAGAGTGCCTGGCTGTCGTGGGAACAATTGCAAATTCTCTCTACAGATGATATCTTGATTACGACCCCTGGATTCCCACTGATTATGATCAAATAAACATAGTCTCATCATCAAATATCACGAAACACACAACAAACCAGCCATTATTAGTGAGAGTCTGGGGAAACAACACACAATGGATTTACATGTTAAATATTTTCAATATTTGAAACATTAGGTAAACGTTTAAAAGTAAACATTTTTAAGGAAAAGTTAGGAAATAAAAACTATTAAAAATGAAGAAGGAGCAATAAGAGAGTGTGACAATTACTTCGAACAAAATAGAACTTGTTAAAGTGAAAAATAATTTTGCAATAGCAAATCTTCCCTTGACGTGCATCTCACAGCTACAGCTTCCCTTTCATTACCGTTTCCACCTTAGATTAATCTCTCATTGATTTAAACAAAGCTTTGTGGTAGTGGTGATGTGGCATGCAGACCCCCCCACCCCCACCCTGCATTCCAGGACTGCAGCATTGATGCTCTCAGTTGCCTGGAGGGCTGGCTGCCCACACACATCAGCTAGTGCCTTTCTGGGATGTGTCCTGGGTTGAAGAAAGATGCCTCCAAAGGTCATATTCCCCTCTGGGAGCAGCTCACATCTAATAACCTATCATAATAAGAAGACCCACCACCTTCACCCCAAATCAGGACATCCCTGAAGGGTTCTCCCAGCTGGATTCCCCCGGGATTAGCTGAGGTCTTTGTCCTGACGATGGAGATGCAGGGTAACTTGCTCTCCCAGCCAGACCCCGTTTCCTTCATTCTGTCCTTCTGAGAGCTGTCCCGAGTAAATGGCTGCATGCAGATCTCCATCCCAGAGTACCTTCCTAGGGACCCTGAATCAGGACTGGGTACAAACTGCCGCCATGCTCCAGGTGTCTCACTCCAGCCCTGCACTCTCTTCCAGCCTAATCTGCATGATTCACTATCTTGTAATCTTGACTGAGACCTGACAAGAGTCTTCAATAGTTACCCATTACATACAGCAAAGACACTACCTTTGTATCATTTAAGACACTATATGGAATTTGCTGTCATCTTACCTTTTCAAATCTATAAACTTACATCAGGCCCCTTTCCCCAACCCCTCATTCTGTTCTATTCACTAATGACCATTTCCAATCCTTATCAGGGCTCATGACCAATTTCTGATCTGGATTAACAATCCTTCACCCCTATCCCAAAACCTAGTTTCACCCCCAAAACCTAGTTCCACAGTTCCTATCCTTTAGCACTCAGCCTAATCTCCAATTTTTCCAAAATGCATTTCTTAGCCACAGAAGCACAAATCAATGCCTGAGCCGGTGGTTTGTTGCAGAAAACTCTGTATAGATTTGTAATCGCCGATTATAAATTTTCATGAATTTTGATAGGCGCTCCATTTCGCACTAGCAGTTTAAAACTAGCTGCGGTGGGAGTATTTACCACCACAGAAATCAGCAACCCCCACGAATGCGGGCTCCACCTTCCCCTCGTCAGAGAGCCAGTCATGTAGCAGTACACCACGGAATGTCCCTTCCTGCTACACAGAGTGCCCCGACCTTCATTTGGCAGTAGATTTGAATCCCCAACTGCTTTCCCGACTTACAGATTTTGTAGCCATGACATCCCAACTAGACAGGGTTATTTTTAGGATAGAGAGGATATTTTATCCAAATTCAAAAAACTTTTCGCAGGCCTTTTTCCATGTAGTAGTAATCCAATCATTGCTTTTATAGGAACAATGTATGCTTCGGATTCATCTTGCACAGAAAACTCGGGGGGAAAAAACAAACAAATGACAGTCATGAGTTTTTCTCTTTTCTGAATATCCATCTCCTTTACCCTGTAAGTTATTCAGCCCCAGAATTCTCCTATATTTTTATTTCAGTCAGCATATTATGGACCTTTCTCAAATCCAATAGAAAAGCGCTCTACAATTTTCCGTTTATATTACTTTTTCCCCAGTAACTTATTTTCTTCACATAGATATTTGCTTCTTACTTAATAATTGAACCCTCCTTGAAAGTAACTTTCTAAAAATCTTATTTTGTAAAATGTATGACTCAAGGCCTGTTTCTCCCTAGACAATCATCCTTTGTTCAAAGATGTCACTTGTCACACTTTTCTTTCACTGCTTTTGCCACGTGGGAATAGGTTTTTAAGACCACTAACTGCATTCTTTATTTACTGTTAAAGATAATTAATACAAAATAAAAATTGACTTTAGTCATTAGGTGTTCTGAGAGAACAAGAGAAAATAAAGAAATTTCTTTGCCTTTCTTCCCGCTGATGCTCTGAACTGATGACTGGGCGCTGCGGAGGCAGGAGACGTCCTGCCTGTCATTTTGGATTCATGAACCTTGTCAAGTGAGCCCCTCTTGTGCCGCAGGCCCTCAGGCTGGACGCTGTCAGCACGCTCACGCACTGCTGAGTCGGCGTGGAGACAGAGCCGAGGGTCCTTATCTCACGCCCGGACCAGTGAGCTGAGCCTCCCTCACCGGGGAGCCCCTGTGACTTGGAAACAAGGTGTGACTTGGGGCCGCAAGCATATCTCTTTTCACTCGAACTGTGCTTCCCTGTTTCTCATTCCCTGGCAGATGACATTACTGATACTCACTGGCCTGCCCCTTAGACAAACTGTCTGGCTCGTGTCCCACCCTGTCTTCCTTTCCACACTTAGTTCCCTAAATTGATGCTTAAGCACTCGCACCAGGGACTAGAGAATTTGCAGGATGCACTGAGTCTATCGCCGCACGTGTGTTTTAAAGCTGCAAGCTCTGTTCTCACACAGCCATGTTGAACAAATCTCCAGTATACAAAAGCCCGGCTTGACGTTTCACTGCTGTGCTTTTCTGGAACAGTCGAGCAGCACTGGATCATTTGGGATTAGAGTATGAGCAAAGACAATGTGTTAAAATAAGTGGTGCTACACATGGCAAAGTGATCACAAATGCTGGAGAATCTCTTAGCCAGGGTCCCGGCCTCTCGCTTCCATAGTGAAATATAGGTCCATATTTTGCTTGTATTAAGTGTCAGTAAAACTCTAGAAAGAGAGAGAGAATGCATGCACAAAACGGGGTCAAGAAACTATAACACTTGACTGTATGTTGAGTCCTGTATCTGCTTTTGATGTGATGTTTTTATATCACCTTTGGCAAGTGATTTAAGGTTTCTCTTTTTCAAGATATTCATTCCCTGCTTTATTTAATTCTACTCCTCAGAGTGATTGCGAGAGGTGTACAATAGCATTTAATGAACATTTAGAGCTACTGATATGAGATCTCTGACAGAACAAATCACCTGTCTCTGAATTTTATTGGTCAAGCCATTTATTTAAAAAATAATGTGGGTCTTCTGGTTTTATCTCGAACATGGAAAGAGCTTAGAAGCTGTCGCTCCTGGGGCGTCTGGGGGGCTCAGTCAGCTGAGCGTCTGGTAGGCTCAGGTCATGATCTCACAGTTCTTGGGCTCGAGCCCCGCTCTGGCTCTGTGCTGACACTGCAGAGCCTGGAGCCTACTTCACATTCTGTCTCCCTCTCTCCCTCTGCCACTTCCCCACTGAGGCTCTATCTCTCTCAAAAGAAAAAAAGAAAAAAAAAAAGAAGAAGTAGTTGTCACTCCCGTCATTACAAGAAAAAGCAGGATAAACTGAAAATTAATGACTCTTCTTAGGCCCAGTGGAGAACTGCGGCTGCAGGGCAAACCTCCACATGAAAATCTGAAGAAACGGTGCATCTGGAGCCACATCTGAGATCTGCTTACACGGTGCCAAAGCCGGAGGAGCCAGAAGCCGGTGGGAGTGCTTCAATGGTAATTATGAAGAAACGCCAAAGGCTGAACTCCTGAGTTCACAGTCCTAATGGACCCTATACCGTCATGGGTTTCACCTCCAGGAACTCCTCTGGGTTCATAGTGAAGGTCTACAAAAGAAACATAACTCTAGCAGGAAGAAGGGAATCTGATCATTATGAAACATAGCCAGGGTGTTCTCCATAACAAAAGCCTATTCCCTAGGGGAAAAGAATGTACCAGAGATTTATCCCATCTGGGGGAAAGGCATTCTGCCCACTGCATCCTGCTATAGCTTTCCTGCCTCACCTGAAGGGAGAAAAACATACTGACCAGGGGTCAGTGGCTCAAGGAAGTAGATGGGAAATGCTGCAGCCAGTGAAGAGAATACAGGACAAGGACAGGGATGGGGAAGAGAGACCAGCAGAGGCATAGTCGTGAAGGTCATTGTCCTGGAACACAGGATGACTAAATGAGATTTAATCAGAAGACTACAGAATATCTCCTCTCTGCAATGGCCACAAGCCACCCCACAACAGGCTCAAGTACCACAGCCTACAGTGGAAAGGGCTGCAAGCTCTAGACTCTCCAAGAGCAGGAGAACTTAGGGCAGTCCAAAGTGGGGAAGACAGACAAAAACAGGGGTACCAAAAGAATTTGAAGGCTTTGTTACCTATAGCTACACCAAACGTTATAAACAGCCCAACTCCTTGATAAATTAACATAACTCCTCATAGTAAGGAATTGTTTACGTAAGTCCTCATTTCTAGCACAACATATCTAGCTTTCAATAACAATGACAACAACAATTACAAGGCATGCCAAAAATCAGAAAATGCAGTATGAAGAGATAAAGCAATCATCAGATCCAAATTCAAATATAATACATGTGTTGGGATTATTAGGGCATTTAAAATAGCTGTGATTAATATAGCAAGGGCTTTAATGGAAAAAGTAGAAAACACGTAAAAACAGGTGGATTATGTAAGCAGGGAGATGGAAACTCTCAGAAAAAATAAATAAAAGTAAAAGATCCACAACAATAACAGAAATAGAAAATGCATTCAATGGGATCATTAATGGACTCAACACAGGAGTTAACTTGAGGATAATCAATAGAAACTTCAGTAAGATGCAAAATAATAATAATGGTAATAATAATAATAAATAGAACAATATATCTAAGAATCTAAGAACTCAAGGATAATTTCAAAAGTCTAACATACACAGAATTAGAATGCCAGATGAGAAGAGAGAACAGACCAGGAGAAATATTTGATGTAGTACTTGCTAAAATCAGTCCAAAATCAATGAAAGAAAACAAACCACAGAATCAGGAAACTCCAAGTAAAATAAGCAGAATAGACACCAAAAAGTAACACAGCTAGGAAGATCATATTCAGAATCCAAAAACTAAAGGCAAAGAAAAAATCTTGAAAGAAGCCAGAAAAGAAAAATACTTTACCCATCGAGGAACAAGGATAGGAATTACAAGGGACTTATCTGCAGAAATCATGTACGTAATTATAGAGTGTGGTCAATTATTTAAATATTAAGTTGAAAAGGAAAAAAACAGCAACCTAGAACTATATATACAAAGACATCATTTAGCAGTTAAGGACAAATAAAACTGAAGAAATTCATTCCCAGCAGAATGCCTTGCAAGAAATGCTTAAACAATATCTTCAGGCAGAAGAAAAATGATATGTTAGATATAAAATTATGTCAGAAATGTGTATCCACATAAAGAGAAGGATTGGAGAAGAAATACCTAAGGTAAGAAACCTTTATTTTTATTATTCTTAATTGATTTAAAAGAAAAATGTTTTTTCAAACTAATAATAATAACAGTGTATTGAGTGATCATAGCATATGGATAAGTGAAATGAATGAGAGCAATGTCATAAGGGACAGGAGGGAGGAATTGGGAATACTCACACCAATCTTTAAGTGGTGGAGTGTTATTTGAAGGTAGGCTTAGATTACTTAAAAATGCAAATTGTAAACTCTAGGACAACCAGTGAAAAAATAAAGAAAGAAGCATAATTAACAACTATGCTAAAAGAATAGAGAAAGGATATCATATGAAATGCTTAATTAAAACAAGAGGGAGAAAAAAGAAAAAGAAAAAAACAAATGCAGAAAATAGAAAACAGAAACATGGCAACTCAAAATTGAGAAGAGACAAAACAAGGGCACTAAAGTTATTGACTATATCACTAAATAACTTTAAATGTGAATGATCTAAATAAACCAATTAAAAGGCAAAGATTGTCAGGAAGAATTTTTTTAAAAACCATACACCCAAATATGTTGTCTACATAAAATTCACACTATCTGCAAAGACTAAGGTTAAAAGTAAAAAGGTGGAGGGGCACCTGGGTGGCTCAGTTGGTTAAGCGTCCAGCTTTAGCTCAGGTCATGATCTCACGGTTCATGGGTTCGAGCCCCGCATCAGGCTCTGTGCTGACAGCTAGCTCAGAGCCTGGAGCCTGCTTCAGATTCTGTGTCTACCTCTCTCTCTGACCCTCCCCTGCTTGCACTGTCTCTCTCTCTGTCTCTCAAAAATAAAAAAATAAAAAACATAAAAAAAATTTTTTTAAGTAAAAAGATGGAGAAAGATATGCTATGCCCGTACAAATCAAAAGAAAGCTGGAGTAGCTATTTGAATTTCAGACAAGAATCGGTCATCAAAAGTAAACAACTTATCAAGGATAAAGAGGGGCATTACATAATGATAGGAGTGAAGCCTCTAAGAAGACCTCAGAGTATATGCACCTAGCAACAAAGCATTATAATGCAAGCCAAAAAAATGATGGAACTGAAAGGAGAAATAGACAAGTAGTTGGAGAATTCAACACCTCCCTTTTAGTAATTGATATATCCAACAAGCAGAAGCAGAAGGATATAGTTGACATGAACAGCACTATCAATCAATGTGTCCAACTGGTATTTATAAACTACTCCATTGACAACCACAGAATATACATCTAAAACTCACGTGGAGCTTTCACCAAGCTAGACCACATTCTGGTCTAAACAAATTTAAAAGAATGGAAATCATAAAAAGCATGTTCTCAGACTAAATGAAATTAAACTGGAAATTATGCATTTTCTCTTCCTTATGATTTTGTTAGAAACATTTTCTTTTCTCTAGCTTATTTATTGTAACTCTACAGTATATATTATACATAACATTAAAAATATGCGCTAATTGACTGTTTACGTTATTGGTAAAGCTTCTGGTCCACAATAGGCTATTAGTAGTTAACTTTGGGGGGAGTCAAAAGTTACTCATGGTTGGCACCCCTGACCCCCACATTGTTCAAGGGTCAACTGTATTAGCAAAGAAAAAAGATCTAAAATCAATAATCATGGAGTGGACCTTAATGTATTCAAATTTTTAAAAATAAATTAAGAGGTTAAGGGAATCCCTGGACAGAATATAGAATGTGAACAAGAATCTAACTGTATTGTAAATGTATAAAACAAAGGATGAGAAGGGACTGTGCTGATCTAAGTAACTTTAGGAGTGAGTGGAGTTTACAAAACTAAAGCAAAAGGAACTGTGCATAAACACTGCACTCTAGTTGCTAAAGTTATTCCCTATAGGGGTGCAGGTTAACAATTCTGATACCGCCATATATAAATACTAAAATTAAGCAATTAAATAAATTAGAGGCAAATGGCTAGAGCCAGTTTTCTCACTGTTGCAGGGGGAACTTACAGATAAACAAGGGGATAAAATTTGAATAATTCATGTGTTAATGGACCAGAACTGGAGGCTCAATACAAACTGATTTAGCTAATTATAGGTATTTTGTTTATTTAGATATAAATAATTACATATAGAAATGTTTGTAAATCAACATATACACACAAATTAGTACTTCCTCTGTGACCTGAGAAATTCTGCAAACAAGGATATCCCAATAATAACTAGTACATGAAATGTCCAGATGTTTATTTCTAATACCATTCTCAAATAAGAGGAACCAAGGCTTCTTGGAAAAATGGCTGAATCTGGAACTCAGACAGAAAATATACAGGATGAGCCTGAAACAGCTTGTAATGCCAGAAATTAAGAAAGTAATTTAGATAGGTAGATGATAGATAGATGATAGATGATAGATAGATAGATAGATAGATAGATAGATAGATAGATAGACAATAGATAAGGTAGAGGTATATTAAAGTGACACAGGAGCCACTGAAAAGACTCTCAGTAGCTGAACAACAAAATAGATAAAGTAGCATTGAATTATAACCCCAAGCATAAAAGAAAAACCTATACATCCATAATGATATAAATGATTGAACAAATTACTAAATGGAGATGAGACAATATCTCTCATACAAAATAATTCTACATTATACATATATATGTATAGTATATATATATATATATATATGTACACTCCATCCTCAAGGAGGAGAAGATAACCCCCTTTAATCTTATGCTGCACATAGTTTGTATAGCAGAGAAAGAGAGGAAAAGGGAGCCTGATAAAAGTGACCTTAGCCAAGTAATGAAAGTCAACATCAACAATCATAAGTCATGTTACTATTATGTATCCTTGATGTGAGGTGAGGAGAGGTGAGGTGAGGTGATGTGATGTGATGAAAATGGTACTTTATGCTCTGCCTCCCAAAAACTCACAGCCCCAGTCTAATAATGAGAAATACATCAGAAAAATTCTTATTAAGGAGCATTGTACCAAATATCTGACCAGGACTGCTGAAAAGTATCAAGATCATCTAAAGAAGAAAAAATAAAAGAGGAGAGGAGAGGAGAGGACAGAGTAGAACAGAAGAATATCTCAGAAACTATTACAAAAGCACAAACTGCACCAGACAAATTCAAATAGGGAAGGAAGGCTTTAACAAGGGAGAACTCAAGTTCATTGAAACAAATGGCAAGAGGGTGTTTAAGTGCTGGAATGAACTAGTGGAAAAATACCAGAAGACGTTAGGGGAGAGATTGATCAATGGGATGTGTCAAGCACATTGAGTTATTCCTGAGTTTGCGAATGTTTTTCTCTGTGATCAGGCCATCTGTGTTTGCTAATTGGCCCCAGGAAGTTAGGTTCCTACAGAGGCTGGGAGATCGGGGTGCCATCTCCCAGCTTATATTTATACTTCAGCTTGTCCTCAGTTTCTATTTATACTATATTGATATTATACTGATACTCAGTTTATATTTATATTTTAGTGTATGTTTATATTTCGGAGATGGGTCCCAGGTCCTTCCCAGGTCCTTGAGAAAGAGTCTATGGATTGTGAAAGTGACAAGAGATTTCCATACATCTGAAAGGAGCAGAGACGTAATTTACAATTGCATGTCTCCTAAAGAAAATCCTCTGAAAAAAGGGATATCAGGGGCCTCCCATCACAAAGAACCTTATCTAAAGTTTAGTTAAACTAAAGAGAATGTTAAGGTCATCTTCATCACGATCAAAGCCAAGAAGAGCTTATGAGACATGACAACTCAATTTATTGTGGTATTCTGGATACTACATTAAAGTTGAGGAACAGAAAAAAGATTTTCGGTAAAAAATAAGAAAATCTCAATAAAGATGGACTTGAATTAACAATAATATATTAATCAATATTGATTCAATACTGTGATTGGTTCATTAATTGTGACAAATGTACCACAGTAACATAAGACATGAACAATAGAATTACAGAAAAATTGTGATTTTTTAGAGAAATTTCCCTAAAATCACAATTTTTCTGTAATTCTGAGACCATTCTAAAATTAAAAGTTTAAATAGTAATAAGTTGGGCATCTGCATGGCTCAGTCAGTTGAGCATCTGACTATTGATTTTGGCTCAGGTCATGGGATTGAGCCCCAAGTCATCATGGAGCTTGCTTGGGATTCTCTCTCTATCTCTCCCTCTACCCCTCTCCTCTCCTTGCACTCTCTCTCTCTCTCCCCCTCTAAAACATAAAATAAAATAAAAATAGTAATAGCTCTGTACTAGTCTGGACCTGAGTTTCTTATTGCTTAAAGGAATTATTGTTTTATGATGGTCACAGTATAATACATGAGGTGTTCTCCCTGTAGCAGACGTTTGAATGCCTGTTTTACAAACAGATGCTCTGGAGAGAAACTGCTGCTCAGTGGAAGAAGGCTTTACTTGTAGAGTCCTTGAGGTCTTGTTTGAAGTAGTACAAAAAGATAGTCATCCTAGAAAGATCCTACATGAATTTTTGGTCTGTTACATATCAGAGTGAAAATATTAGCACAGCAGCATTTTATTATCCATTCACCACCTACGCCTTTCACCGTGCCTTAAGGACAGGTATCCAGAGACCCACACCAGGCTGCTGCTCAGACTGATGCCAAAGCAATACTGGTGATTGTCGCTTCGGGAAGATTAAAGTCTAAGAAGCTCAATGAAGACAGACCCAGAAAAACTGGAAGGATGTCAGATTATGTTGCTAGATGCTAGCTGTGGGTATGCTACGAGGAAGCTTAATGAAAGCAGAACATGCAACCAATACGCCAATAACTATTCCTAGAGACAAACTAAGAAGTATGTGCATAAAATGCCTGCCAGTCTGCGCAAGGCTTGATTGGGCTGGACTGGGCTGCCTCTCAGCTCCTGACTCAGTAACTCACTGATCACCTGAAAAAGCCAAAAGAGATGGGCTACATTTAGTTCACTGAAGTTTTGTTTCTTTGCTTGTTTGTTTTTAAGTAATGGCACATCCTTCCTTTCAAAGTTTCTCCTATGAGAAATGATGCACACATAAACTGTAACATTTTTAAAGAATCATTATGTCACAGTCATGTCTCACAGTTACAGTTATACTGCTGACAGCATAACATGTTACTTTGACACCTTTAGCTGGAAGAAGTGTGGTTGAGGTTAATTATGACATAGTGATATATTTTCATACCATTAATGGAGTCTAAAGATACACAAGGATGTAATGCAATTTTATGAAAAGACTGATATTTGAGCCATTCTCCTGTAGAATTCTGTTACTATTTAGTCAGAATTTGATCATAGCATTTATAGCATTGTATTTTGTCGAGGGTTTTGTTTGTTTGCTTGCTTTCTTTTTATTTTGTTGGCCCCCTGCTCTGAATAAACTATTAACTTTGATGAGTAGGGTCACTGCTTCATTCACAAAATTTATAATCAAAATGTATCTATTAGGACAAAATCAGAAAAATAGGTGTTCTAAGTTAACATTATTTGATGTTTAGTATTTCATAGACTCTCTGACCCATTTCTCCTTTTTATTTCCTGTTCCTTAAGCCCTCTTCTTTCTACAATTATGGGGTCAAGTAAAAATATAATCTATTAGTTCTAATATTTTTTAAACTCAATTTGATTTATATCCTGACCTCACTTCATATTCCTCCAAATATTTAAAGGTAATTAATTATTTACTGTTTATTATGCCCTCCTAGTGTGCATAGAAGTGACCAGTATTAATTAAAACACACAGGCATCTCAATAAAGTTCATAAGCACTTCACAGAAATCTTTTATCTCCCTCTAATGATACACCACTTAATTATTTTATAAGGATGCATACTTCCTCAAAAGGCAGCAGTCATCCAACAGTTTTGTAAGAATACAAGAAAAGTAAAGTTGATTAAAACAGAATGAAATTACTGTAGTACATATCATATTTATCATTTATATTTCCAGGAATATTTTAAAGCCTTTTGGAGATCCAAATGTTCAATGGTCACATTTCAAGTTTTCATCTTTCTCAGAAATCACCATTTTGAGCAATGCTATTAAGTGTCTTATCAAAAAGAAATTAAGCAAAAAGGAATTTATATGACAGAATATAATCCATGCTTTTGCCTTTCTGTTCACCTTGCTCATTGAGTTTCTTCACTTTTATCAAGAGCTTACTCATCCAGCACAGGTAGATAAATCAATGGAAAATTACAAATTTTTAACTATTAAGTTCAAAATGCCTCTGTCTAGGCTTTAGATAGGCAGGATTTGAATGAAATATTATCTAGCATAATCGACTAACACTCCCCTCTCTAATGTTTTATGCTGATAGATGATAGATAGATAGATAGATAGATAGATAGATAGATAGACAGATATAGATACAGATATAGATACATTATGACCAAGAAAAAAAGAAATAAGAAGACAGAAAAAGGGACAACCTTGTACTGTGTCAGGCACCCCAGGACAAAGAGAAAGGCAGTTGAAACTTCAGATGTGTTTGAGGAATTCAGAGCACAGAAAACCAAATATAAGGGAAACAAATTTTTCCTTTCCATCTTGATATCTGACCCAAAAGCAATCTTCTCAGATTCCCTGCTGCACATGCATTGAAAGGAAGAGGGGGGAGCCATCCGACCCCTCCCACATGGCCAAGAATACCAGAGCAGTGACACAGGACTGGTTAAAGCAAAAGTCTCATAGTTGGGAAAAGGGACACTGCTGTGGAACTTGATATAAACTGCCTGTGTGAGCACTAGATTGGGGTGCAAGACCCCTGTAGAAACCAAGAGAAAGAAAAGAACTAGATGAGAGAATTGAACATCCCAGTGCGTGAACATGGTGGGCACAGCGTACCCATGGACCAGATGCCCGTCCTCATCCACCAACACACCCTTGCATGGCAGAAAGCCTGGCATTCAGTGATGCTTTTGTAGAGGAAAAGGAAGGAGGAAATTTAATCATCTAAGTTAAGTTTGAAATCATTAAGACAAGTTTTGAAATGTTAGAATTTCCTCAGATTATAGATCAAGTATTTTTCCATCAAAGGGAATGACAAGTCCCAGGAATATTAGGTTCGGGCACAGGTTTGAAAACAGAAAACTTTGCAATTTTGCTCATGAGCCTATGCTGTGAAAATTGTAGCCCTGCACTTATATGACAATAAGGATAAATATTATGTATTAGAAACACAAAACTTTTCAACTATTGAACTATTGCCAGGCTCTCTCTTTCTCTCTCTCTCTCACTCACTCTCCATATATATGGTTTTATTTGTTGCTCCTGACAATATGGCAAGGTAATTAAAGAAGACAGTATTAAATTGTGCCCTAGAGTATAAAGTAGGGTAACAAGTAATTTCCCAAAGGTCAATCTGTTAATCAGTGGGGTGAGACAGACCTAGAACCTTGATCTTTGGCCACAAGTCTGGTTCTCTTAATACTTTACCAAAATGTCACCTGCATTTGAAAGCTTAAAGAATCATTAGACAAAATTGTAAAATAAATTGAGACATATGCCATCCCTAGAGGTAAATTATGCTTCTGACCAACTCCAGAGGGAGATGTGCTGGACACAGCTGTTCCAGGGCAAGCAGGACCTGATTAATCACTGCCCAACTAGGTGTTTACATCCACTCATTCACAGACAGGCACAGGAGCAGATGTAATATTTTACTCCTCTGGGTTTCCAAGGACAAAGGAGTGCACAGAAGAATTAATCAAACAAACCCACAATGAATTATTCATTTTAAATAATATATACACATTAATAGAAAAGAATTAGCAAATATTATATGTTGCAACAATACTAAACATCTTGTCTCTAGAAACCCTAAGTTAGGTTTATAACCAAATGATAGATTTATTAAAATTGTCTAAAATTACTGATATTCAGAAGCTCAACAATTTTTCAATTGTCACAATAGTTTCAAGCTCAATGACTCTATGTGTCCAATTGTTGAGATCAAATCAAGCTCTAACAAATCCCCTCCATCATACAAATACCAACTCTCTCTTTCCCAATAGAAACAATAAAAAGTACTTTATTGGTAAGAAATCACACTCTATAATGCCAGTTCAACCACCAAAGAGAAGTAAATCTGCATAATCATAAAACTCATTTAGAAGGCCTCCTAAGGAAGAAACTGGCTTCCTCAAATTTGAAAATTCTACCTTAAGGGTTGGGGAGTCCCTGAAGGAGTGGAAAAGACAAGATTCAAATAAGCTTCAAGAGCTAGAATATTCAAGGTCTAGGGTTAAGTTTCTCTTCCTGGGATGATGTTTGACTCTATGAGTCTCTTTTATTTATACTTTCTTGGAAGACCAAGCCCCGCCTTTAGTTGATATGCTTTCACTTTATATATGTTCAAATATTCATTCAGGTTACAAATTCAAGTTTTAGAGCCATGGGGATTTCTTATGTTTACACGTTCTGGTTATCCTGCATTAATTTCCAGACTAAATGCATAGAAAACAATCATTGTTTTCTTGTTTCCAACATCTTAGAAGAATCTCATTGAAATCCACATATACTTGCCATGGCAATATTTGTAAGAATTCTAGTTCTGGGAGTAAAAGGTCATCATCTATGAGGACAATAACAAGAGTAGTAATGATGATGATGATGGTGATAACGACAGTAATAGTACCCACACGTATGTTTAGTTTTTAATAATTAACAAAAAAAGTGTTCACATATATTATCTCATTTAGTAGGAATAAACTATAGCAGTAAATCTAAGGACTGCTTAGGGCATCCAGGTACCTCAGAACAATACATGCTGGTTAATGGGAGAGAGAACACAGCTGAACACCTGATGTTGTGACATGCTCAACAATACCTTAATCTGTGACCCATGGAAAGTGAAAAACACTAAGTGTAGAAAATCTAGTCTAAGTTCATCTAGGGGAGAAGACATAGTAACCAAGGATGCACTTGTCAATCCTGGTTTAGACAAATTGAGTGCACCAGGATTCCAAGCAAAAGGAGTGAAATCTCTCACCGTTGGATGGAGTATCATAATAGAAAATCCAGGGCAACATTACATGGAAGTACATCCATTTAAAACTATTTTTGCTGCAAAGAGGAAACCTCACCCAACTCAAGCATTTTTAGCTTTTATCGTTTATTTAACTGGAATTCCAAAAGTGGGCAAAGTATTGGTTCAGTCACTTAACAAAGTCACTAAAGCTCCAAGCTGTTTTTGTCTCTGTATTGGTTTGTCATCCCCGGGCTTTCTCATTCTGCCACAATGTGGCCTCCCTGACTTCAAGTTACCATTTTAGTGTTCCAAGCAAGAAGGAAGACTTAAGAGAAGACTTTTTCTTGCTGTTAGTTTGGAATAAAATCACTTCAACAGTTTTTGTGTGGTGCATTGGTGAGAATGAGGTCACAAGATCACTGCAGACCAATTGCTGGCAAAGGGGAATAAAATTATTAACTGATTTAAATCAAGTATTATTCATCCACTAGACAAAGAGGACAGTAGAAGAGTAGAGATAAAAATGGAAAAAAGGAGGGGTGCTTGGTTGGCTCAGTCGGTTGAGGGTCCAACTTCAACTCAGGTCAAGATCTCACAGTTCATGGGTTCAAGCTCTGTGTTGGGCTCTGTACTGACAGCTCACAGCCTAGAACCTGCTTCAGACTCTTTGTCTGTCTGTCTGTCTGTCTGTCTCTCTCTCTCTCTCTCCCCCCCCTTCCCCTCCCCTGTTGTGCTCTCTCTTGAAAATAAATAAATAAACATTTTTTAATTGAAAAAAGGAGAGGAAGTGAAGAAAATTCTCTCCCTTATTCTTAGGACAGAAGTTTTGAAGTAGACTGAGCTTCCTGACTCTTCCTTCTGTCTCCTTTCCCCACCCCACTCTTGTTGTGTAATGTTGGTCAGCACACTGCTCTCTAGAAACATAGGACACATGCCTGCTGGCCCTCAGAGAAGTTTATGTTTGGGAGAAGTGGTCACATTCTGGATCACTTTTGAAAGCAGAGTATTTACTAAAAAATTAGCTCTAAGGTATGAAAGAAGAAAAGGAATTGAGAATGAACCCAATTTGGGGGCCAAGAAAGAAGCCAATAATGAAGAAATAAGAGGTATAGACATTTCTCTCTCTCTCCCTCCCTCCCTCCCCCCATCATCATCATCATCTAGGTCCAAAAAGACATGCATAGCTCTCTGTTTGGTTTTTTTCTTTATTAAAGTTCACAAGACACCAGTTATTTGGGAGCAAAACTCAGACTTAGGACAACAGTGATTATCTGCCAAAACTGCTCTGGCTTTGTAAACAAAGAACTTACAGAAAAGAGTAAGCCATGTGGACCAGGTCCTGAGGTTGAAGGATAAGAAAAAAAGTGACTGAAAATGCTTAAACTTTCTGACAATTAGTGGTAAACATAGACAAGCTAATGACTGCGCCTGAACTGTCTCCTGCTCTCCACCAGTGTGCCCTCAGTTCTGCCTCCATTATTCGTATTCCAAAGGGAGTCTCTTATTAGGAATCTTTGAAGTCAAATCTAAAAACAGGAAAAATAACATTTTTTATGTCTGATCACAAACAATTGAAACTTTTCCCCACTATTGTTCTTTTGAAATATTATAATAGAATTAAAATCAAGGGAAGTCGTATTCTGAAGTCCATGGGTGGGGGGACCAAGAGAGAAATAATGTCCTTTTATTCTTTCTCTATCTACTAGAAATTATGCTGTACCTGTTACTTAAGATTCTCTGAATGAATAGCACCAAAACAGTGACTCCATAAAATCAGTAAAACATATGCTGCTTAATTCTTGTCAGAGAGACCATCAATACAGGAATGTATTACCATTCAATGAAGTTTCAACTGCCAGCTACCGAGATGACCAAGATAAATAGCCAGCATCATCTTAATCTTCAAAGGTACTTGTTCCTACTGTCATGAAAAATTCCTTCTCTCATGTGATGGAGTTTACCCTGTAAATTAAATCTCTCAAGTAATGGAAGAAATAACCCATGACACTAGTGAGGGAAATTAAATTAGAGTCACTAATAGCAGGTCAGCACAGTCTGAGCAGAGGTAATGGAAGTGACCACATGAATGATAAGCAGGTCTCTGTGAGGCTGTGACAAGTGTCTCCTGGAGAGTGTGACGAGCATTCATCTAGGTGGCAAGCAATTCACAGCCAAGACACTAACATGTTTATAGTGCAGCTCAGCCCCCATCTATGCCAAAGCATGTCAACCTTTCTGAGGAGGATGTTCTAATTCCCTCGTGAAGGCCATTAGGAAAGGTAAAAATGAGGCTCCTTGTTTTCTGGATAAATCAATTTCTCATTGCCTAGAAACCTTTCTGGCCAGAGCAGATGACCTTTAGGGACAATAAGAATCCCAGAACTATACTTAAATAACTTTATTTTCTAAAGGGTTAGAGAGAAACAAAAGCAAACTTGTTCCACAATTCCACAGTCCCATTTGCTCAAGCAAATGGGGTTATTTTAGCGTAGTTGTTTAAGGCCTGGGAAGTGTGGTAATACCAATGACAAAATAACCTATTATGTAGGAAAGTCAAAACAGTACCTTGCACTTTATCCATAGCCCTTCTGGATCTCAGCTGTTATTTACTTTCAAATGCCCAATTGAGATCACTGGACTCTTGATATAAACATAATAACCAAGTAAATAACACAGATGCTGAAAATGCAAACATGAGCAGAAGGGGTGGTGGAAGGGGCAAAAAGAACAATAAAGAGTGACTTCTAGAAAACCACTGATGATCTGATGGCTGCAATTAAAATTATTTTACTAAGATCTAGATTATAAATGATAGGATCATAGTGAATGACCATTTTTAAATGAGAAATGTCTGTATTGCCTGAAATATTGTTTTGAGTATTAACAAACTGAAACATGCCCTTAAATCATTTCCTACGTGAGATGGTGATGCTGTGATTGTTCTAGCACAATGCTTTTCCTAAGTATAAAGTCCCTACAGTCGCTGATTTACAAAAACAAGTCACCTTTGCATGTTCTCTGCTATAGTTAGATAGTAATTAGGCCTTGTTGGTTATAATACTGAGCAATTTTTATTATTAGCATTAGAAAGAGAAGATTAAAAAACAGCAAGGACACAAAGTCATTTGCCCCAAGTTAATTTCATACTTTTAAAATAGGAATATGTTTCTTGATACAGAAAGCAATATAAAATTATCTTTATTTTTGTCCTTAATAACTCAATCTCAGCACAATAAGAAGACTGCTTCACTGGTATACGAAATCAAGTCAAAATCCACAGCACTCAAGTCAGAAAAAAGGGAATGAATGGCAAGTTAAAACAGTGTTTAATAGAATGGAAAGCTTAATAGACTCTCATTTTGGAAAAACACATGGTCTGCACAGTCTCTGGAATTTAGTAAACCAGGCAGTGTGAGCTTCGGGGAACATGGTGGGTGAATTAATAGCCATGCATCATATGAGGCTGTGAGTTCTGTCTCATCCTCCTAAATTCCCACGTCACCTGATCAAAATATTTGTTTTGTTTCTCTGGGTCTTGTTTCCTCACCTTTAGAAGTGAAATTTTAAAAACGAAAAACTTACCAAATTTGTTTAGAAATGGATTTTTATGTGGGTTTTATTGGGTGTACTCAACAGAACGCATTAATTTCATAGCTGGCACAATCACCAGCAATAAAGGGGAGCTGTGAATTTAAGCGCTGTGAAATGTGAAGGGGCTCGTACTTACCTCCAAACACGTACACAGTCCCCCGAATCCAACCGCCTGGTTCTTCTGCTTAATCAAATGAAGGAAGAAAGGGATCCCTGTTTAGCAAAGGATAATGTTATTTCTTTGAATGATTCCTTTTAAATTTCTGTTCTGTTTTTATCAAAGTTGAACACTGAAAAATTAGGAAGCTTTGAGATGTCAGTAGCACTTTTCTTAAATTATACATCTTGCTTTTCTTTCATATGGTAAAAATATCTCTAAGTCTTGATTGTGAGGCCAAATCAAATCAGACACTTAGTAAAGAATATACAAGAAAGTAAATCTTTATTTCTTTGTAGGCAAATATTTATGTATTATTTATCTATTTATTATGAATTTTTGCTTCTCTTCATATATCTTTCCCCTTTCAAATGAACTCAGCAAGACTGGTCCTAACTGGATTACCTTTTAAATTAAATTAAATATTCTTATTTGTTATTCATGATAAATAAAAAGAAAATCCTACACCTTTCAGGTAGATCTACTAAATTTAGTGACATAGGAAATTATTGACAGTGTTAGAAAATGAATAAATACCATTCAAAATATTAAACTTTGCTTTAAAAACTATGTAATATAATATATAATTTTTATGCACACTTGGATATGTATATTCACACACAACACACACAATCACCTCATACACATATATACCCCTAAGCATAATATAATTGGATTATGGGTAATTTCATCTTCCTCTGAATTTTTATGCATATAAATTTTTCTACTATAAATATGTATAGTATTTGTAGTCAGAAAATGTTACAAAATAAATATAAATATGTCAAATTCTTGACAATACTCTTACATTGATCATTTTTACTAGACAATTTTTGGTAAAAGAATGTATCAGGTTAATATGATTTAACATAAAAACTCACAATTTTTAAATACAAAATTAATAATATTATCTTGTATTATTGTATAGTTCAGTATCTCAAATTTTCAGTCAACCTAACTGTGCAACATTTTATACAAAAAATATGTAATTTTTCTGTGATATTAAGACCACTAAAATAATTTCATATTTCCCTAGTATGAATTAGGGATCATTACTTAATTGACTATCATCCAGAACAGCTGACAGCTTTGGCAACACAATGTATACAGGGCACAAGCAGGAAAAATAAATGAGTGATGGTGAAGAGCTGGGTACGTATTGAGCATTAAGGAGTGGTGAAGAGATCCGACACTACTCTTCTCAGCCCATTGTTGCCATGTGGCAAGGAAGGCTCACTGAAGGACAGATATTCCAGTTCTTTGTGAGAAGACAAAAACCTGGATTTTCACTTGCAATCTACCAATTCTTTTTTAAATTTTTAAACATTTATTTTATTTATTTATTTATTTATTTATTTATTTATTTATTAGCGTATAACCACGCCCGACTGGCTTGTTTTATTGGAGAAGGGCTCCTGGAATTAACAACGTGAAGACAGTTGGGACCTGAGGTCGGGAAGACCACCCTCCCCTCCCCATACACGCCCACTGCCCCAAATACAAAATAACCAACTATGCGAGAGCAGCTGAGACAGCGACTGAGGGCGGGGAAGGAGACGCGGAACCGAGGGCGGCAGAAGAGACCGTGCCTGTGCTGGGAGGGCCCCGAGGCAGCGGCGGTGCGGTAACGGAGTCAGTCTACGGTAACCGAGTCAGTCTGCGTGTCATCCGCACAGGTCTGTATAAATACAGAGGAGTCCTGCGCTTCGCCGCTCTCCCCTCTGCTCCGTGCGGCTCGCCGGGTCCCAGCTCCTTTCCACAGTAGGGCGAAGGGAACGCGGTGCTGAACATTTACTTATTTTTGAGAGAGAGAGAGACAAAGCATGAGCCAAGAACAGGCACAGAGAGAGGGAGACACAGAATCTGAAGCAGGCTCCAGGCTCTGAGCTGTCAGCACAGAACCCGACGTGAGCCGAAGTCTAGTGTTTAACCAACTCAGCCACCCAGGCGCCCTGCGATGTACCAATTTTTAAAGCATTGTACAAGTCAAGCAAAACAATAGTGCTAACCTAATATAACATATTGCAAACCTTATATAACCAGTGGTAGGCTTGGGTATTTCAATTATACTGTATTCCTGACCACTAATGTTTGTGGCCTTGTCAATTAGTTGCCAACGAAGATTTCATAAATCTTATCAACTACTCAGGTAAAGATTGATTACCATATGGTTAGTTTATATTTATAAAATACTATGATATCTGCCAGTATGTGAATTACTGTTATTTATTGAGAATCGAGATTAATTTCATTAATCAGAAAGGATAAATAGATCTCTGTGAGAATCCTCCTCAATGATCCCCAAAGCAGTAACACATGGGCACTTCCCTTAAGAATTTTTTAAAAAGATTTGTTCAACCTAATTAAATCCTACGAGTATTAGTTTCTTTTATCCTAGTCATTGAAAATAGATGCTTACCATTAAGTGATTTCATTCTTATTTGTTTTGAAGTTTGAAATGCTACAGATAATGAATTAACATGGTATGCATGTACACCTCAAGGCCTAACCCTAAAACATACATATGTCTATGTAATGCACGCACCTTCAAGGGAAAGACCATTATCATAAAACATTACAAATAGGAACTTTTATGTCACATGAAACAGTCCATCAATCTGGCAATTTCTTTTGTTGGTGAGTCATTTCTTCTTAGTCTTTTCTCTGATTTAATTAAAATATACTGATTTACTGCCAATCAAAAAAAAAGGATATCGGTTTATAGATACAATTTTAGCTTCAAGATCCAGACACAGTCAGGAAATTGAGTCTGCTTGAATATGTAGCCTTCACTCCTCTATTACCACTAATTCAACACAATTACATATAATAACTATTATGAGCTAGCCCATGTTCTAAGTGCGGCAGATAGAGTGAAGGACCTGATCTCATTATTCTATGACAAGAAAATGTCATAGAATAATGTTCTGTAAACAATTAGAGTAATGTGATACAATGACAGGGGTCACCTTAGATTGAGTGGTCAGGGAAATCCTCTCTTAGGAGATCTAAGCTGAGACCTGAATTACCAAAAAAATACTCACCATGAAAAGGTCAGAAGAAAGACAATTTTGGGAACAGAAAGAAGACCAAAGTCACTGGGGACCAGGGGCAACAGGGAGGGTGTTGAGATGTGAAATCCAAGACAGAGGCAGGGATGGGTTCCTAAGGAGCTTTGTAGGACATAGAGGGATTTGGAGTTTGCTCTAAGTGAAGGTGGGAAGTTAAATGATCTAATAATGTCTGTTTATTAAGATCTCTTTGCTGCCTCTGTGGAGAATAAATTATACAGAGGTAGAAGTGCAAATAGAGACAAGTATTCCAGGGAGGGGTAATGATGGGTTGGACCAAATAGTGGTGGAAGTGAGGAGATATGTTTTTACAGGTGGAATCAATTTTACTCGTTAATGATTTGGAGGTAGAAAGTGAGTGATAAGAAGTCGAGATTCCTCGTGAATTTTGACTGGAGAAATGAGGTAGGTAATACTGCTATTTGCTGAGGTAGAAAGATGGGGGAGAAACAAATATGAGTAAAGGGAAGGGCAATCTTTGGAGAAAGCTTATGGGAAGAAAAACTGGCTGGATATCTGATTCTAGAGTCAGAGAAAAATGTCAAGACTAAGGCATTGACATAGGAGTCATCAGCAAAAGAATGCTATTTAACATAATGCAGCAGGAAGATACTACCTAGAGAGAACTATTGTCCAAAAGGAAGAAAAAATAAAGTCCAGCCCAGACCTTGAGATACTCCAACTTTTAGACATCAGAGTAGAGAAGCCAACAAAAGAGTCAGACAAGGAACATCAAACTAAGTTGATTAAGAAAAAAAAAAAAGGCTGAGGGAAGAAAGTTTAAAGAAGGAGGAGTTAATTCTGCTGAATGCTTCTGTGAGGTCAATTAAGATACAGAAGGAGAAACTGGCCACTAGATTTGGCAATATGAGGGTGGCTTTGTAGTTCAGTCAGTTGAGCCTCCGACTTCAGCTCAGGTCCTGATCTCACAGTTTGCAAGTTTGAGCCCTGAATCAGACTTGCTGCTGTCAGCCCAGTGCCTGCTTCAGATCTTTCATCCCCCACTTCCTCTGCCCCTTTCCCAGTCACACTCTCTCTCTCTCTCTCTCAAAAATAAACATTAAAAAAAATAAGAATGTATTGAAGAGTGAACTAGAGGTGATTTATCAGAGAAAATGACTATAAGTAACTCTTTCAAAAAGCTGTGCCTTGAAGACAAGTACAGAAATAGAACAGTAACAGGAAAAAAGTGTTTACTCTGTTTTATTTCACTGTATGTCATGCTGACTTTATCTGGTGACCAAGATGCTCTAGGTTCCCCTCATCCTGACTAAATTTCAGACAGTCTTTTTCCTGATAGGCTCCTGACTTCCCTTTTCTGAGAGCATTTATCTTAAAAAAATTTTTTTAACTTATAATTATAAATTCTTTCCCTGACACTTGGAGATGTGAATCTTTTTAAAAGCTACTTGTCAGTTTCATAATATAAGATGTCTTTCTCAAGAATCTAGGAACCATCTCCTTAAAATGTAATCAAGAAAGATACTCTCCTTAGTTTCTGAGGGGAGGTCATAGCCTAATTTCAATGGGGACCTTGCTCCAAGTTGCAAAACTACCTCCTGGCATAAAGATACATGAAGTTTATTAGCAAACAGAAGTGGCCTACGACCTCTTCCTAACATCCTCCAGCACTTTAACAGTTGCTCACCCTAGGCTTTAAAAATTCTACTATTCCAGGGCACTTGGCTGACTCAATTATTAGCTCCTGTTACTCTTGATCTCAAGGCCATGAGTTTGAGCCCCACATTGGGGTGGAGTTTACTTTTAAAAACATTAAAAACCAAAACCCTACTCTTTTTTGTCTGGGTGGAGTTGAGTTCTAGCTTCACTCTCTTATTCCAATGGCCTTGAATAAATTCTTCCTTATTTGTTGAATTTTATCCAGTGTAATTTTTGCTTTGACACTGACTCATCCTCCAATTCACTATCTGCTTCCTCAACTGCTGAACGTTCTCTCTTACTCTCTGCTAGTGGGGAACATGGGTGGGAGATTCCAGAAGGAAGGAGGAGAGAGAGGAAGAAAGATTTTTATCACCCCACCCTAATCTGTCCCCGTGAGGGCATAGGGGTTGGCTATAACCCATCCCTTACAGGAAACCATTGCCCTTTTAGGCAACTTGTTCCACAAAGCTCTCTCTCTGATTCCAGGTAATAGCTCACTCCCGCCCCCTTCAGACCTAGGGACTAAAAGAAGTCGATGTGGGGAGTAGGGAGAATCTTACTTCAGTGGTACCACACTATCTGTCATGGTGTCCCTACTACACTGTATCCATACCTGGGTAAATATTCTCTTTATTAATACTTTCTTGAATTACCCAACTGAAATGTGCCATCTGATTATATAGAGAGGATAACTAATAGATAAGCTGAGAAGAATGATCTAGTAATTTATGATGCTGAAGAACTACACGATAATTCTAGGAACAAAGTCCTTGAGAAGATCCCATAGAATGAGATACAGAACACATGTGGAGGGATTGAACTTTAATGGGAGTATTGCAACAGGAAAAAAGACAGAATTTATGGGGTTAGATAAAGAGTAGCCAGTAAGGTAGATTTAACGATGGGAAGATGAGGAAGTTAGAGTCCATAGATGTGTGAAGCAAGGTCACAAACGGTGAATGCGTCATGGTAAGGGTATAGGAGCTTCTAAAGGAAGCATAAGGTAGTCTTCATGAGGCTTAGAAGGATCAAAGTGTGGTAGGCAAGCAAACTACAAATGCAGGAGAATGCAGAGTGCCCTTTTAGATCTATGTTCATGATTTTGATGGAAACCAATCAGTAGAATTGGTATTTCTTTCTCCTGGGCATGGATTAGAGAGATAATTGGACTTAACTAGGGTTCTGGTTTGACTAAAACTAGTCTGATATTTAAAAAAAAAACTGTCTGATATTAGGAAAGAGATACAAGAAACAAGTAGTTTTCAAAGTACTTAGAATAATAATACACCACAGAATCTTCCCTGGAAACAGTGGAAGGTGAGGACCCAATATCACCTAAGGATTTCATAGAACAAGTATGGGTACTTACAATCAGATAGACACAGAAATAATAAAGTCTGCCCAACAAAACAAATATTAGTATAGATTTTCTTGTTTTGGAAAAAAAATGAGCACGTTCACTTCGTCTTGTAACATGAGAAAGATGTGAGACCAGATAACCCCTTATATACTTATTGATCACTCATGTTTGAATAGAAATGTGCTAAGCAGCAAAGCAGGCTACAAACAACCACAATAAAAGAAAAAGAACGTGGGTCTTTCATTTTTCCGACTCCATCCAACTCCAAAGAAACAAAGATGAGAGGATGGGCCCGAGGCTGCTGAAGATACAGAGTCCCAGTTCGTTCCGTGGGGACACTCAGATCCTGACACCTCGGTGCTCTGTACCTGCAGTGGGAGGCTGGCTAGGGGGTGAAGAAGTGTGAAGGCATTCTTCTACCTTTGAGAAACATGTCCTAAGAAAGAAATCTGTTTTTATTGTATATGTGTACATTTTAAATGTATTTGTGTATATTTTATACATATGTATATGTACGTGTTTCCATGCACACACCTAACACACATACATGAACATACATACATAAATAAATGAAAGGAATACATAAAATGTATAAAATGAAATAAAGAACCCCCAGGATCAGGACTTTGAGATTTTTTTCCATCCCCGACAAACAATGTTCAGTACACAGTGCTTAGACATGATGAAAAAGCAGGGCTTAAGGTGGTGTGTTCTTTTTTTTTAACGTTTTTTATTTATTTTTGAGAGACAGAAACAGACAGTGAGAGCAGGGGAGGGTCAGAGAGAGAGGGAGACACAGAATTGGAAGCATGCTCCAGGCTCCAAGCTGTCAGCACAGAGCCCGACGCAGGGCTCGAACCCACAAACATGAGATCATAACCTGAGCCGAAGCTGGACGCTCAAAGGACTGAGCCACCCAGGTGCCCCAAGGTGGTGTGTTCTGGTTCACTTCTGCGGTCACGATGTCACGTCCCATCCAAATGCTTGGATTCTCAGGGAACTAACATACAGAAATGAAGGAACAGGGATGTGTGTAACGAATGACAACACTTAGCACTTCGGGTGTGACTTAGGTTCCGGCTGAAGATGGAGCCTTTGAGCAGACTGCATGGGCGGGACTATACCACACCCTTGCTGTGTGTCTGAAAAAGTTACATGCCTTCTCTAAGATTCCGTTTCTTCAAGTAAAAATGGAATAACTGTGACATCATAGAGTCTTGGTGAGCATTGTGTTAATACACATACAGCACGAAGGATCGTAGTGCCTGGCACATAGTAAGCACTCGGTAACATTAGCTATTATTATGGCCACCATTAGAGAGTATTAAGCAAAAAGAAGTTATATATTATGTAGCAGTAAGTCTTTATGTGGTTATAAAATTTTAGTTACTGCTCAGGGAGGAAAAAGCATTAATATTCTTAGTGAAGAATTCAGTTTCTGACTGAGCTGACACTGTCTAGTGCAGACAAATTAACCTAACCCATTCCAGGTGTTCTCTGTGTCCTCTCTAGTGACTGCTCAGGTCTATTCAGCTCAGGCTTCAGGCACAGTCCATTTTGGAACTTCTTTTCCAAACTTCTCTTCCCCAGTTCCAATCCCCTCTCCAGGCCTCCATTGACTCTAACCACACTTTGGAAATTTTACACATCAATCACAGACAAACCTTCTCATTAGGACTGGTTAGAAGTTTATCCATTATTTGGGGCGCCTGGGTGGCTCAGTCAGTTAAGCGTCTGGCTTTGGCTCAGGTCATGATCTCATGGTTCGTGGGTTCGAGCCCCACATCGGGCTCTGTGCTGACAGCTCAGAGCCTGGAGCCTGTTTTAGATTCTGTGCCTCCCTCTTTCACTGACCTTCCCCTGCTCGTGCTGTCTCTGTCTCTCAAAAATAAATAAAAAACAGAAGAAAGAAATTAAAAAAAAAGAAGTTTATCCATTATTTGAATTACAATTTAGTGACTCCATTAGCCTTATGATGGGGTAGGATGATGTTATTCTATGATCCTGGATAGCTGATATGGTTGTTTTTGTAGCTAAAAACACAAGTATGTTTCAGTGCCAAATCCGATTTAATCACCTTCTAGCAACTGATTCCTGACATCGTACCTTCATTAGGTAAATATACATATGTTTCTCTTTTTTCTTTAAATAAATAGGTAGTTCTTAGGAGAAAGTCTGTAACCTGTTGAACCAATAATTTTCATTTCTTCTATAGCTTTTAGTCCACTCACGTTGGAGCAATTAGAAGTAGTTTCAAAGAATAGAAAGACAAAATGAGGCCAGATAGGTAAAGAAATAGCCATTTATAAGAGACCTCATAAGTCAAGAATTTCGATATTTCTGGGGCACCTGGGTGGCTCAGTCGATTAAGGGTCTGACTTAATCTCATGGTTCATGGGTTTAAGCCCCATGTCAGGATCTCTGCTATCAGCACAGAGCCTGCTTTGAATCCTTTGTTCCCCTCTCTTTCTGCTCCTTCCCCACTCATGCTCTTTCTCTCTCTCTCAAAAATAAACATTTAAAAAATTTTTGTTAAGAACTTAGGTGTTTCTGATATTAATGAGCATATAAAACTGTGCTTTATGCAAAGGAAATAACACTATCATATTTTCATCTTAAAAAGATCTCACTGACTCTTCAATTTTGCATCCCATCTGCATTGATAGGGATAACTCTGTACCTATAAGTGTGTGACTGAATCACTCAAACTAAGTTGTAGATGTCATTTTTATACTATCTTCTTCCTACCACTCCTTCCTGTTAGCACCTAGTAGAGTATTTAGGAGCATTAATTCACTGATTGTCCCTCATCTCTTAAAACCCACAGTATACTTAATATAGCACCAAGGGCATGAGGAAGTAGAAAATATGACTCTTCCTTAAAAATCATTTAAAATGTTGCTGGACATAAAAGATATTTATTGAACTTCTATCACAGAACCAAACCATCCTATAAGACAAATACGAATAGAAAACCATCACAAAAAATGAATAAAAGTAGCATGGAAAGTTCAACTAGAATCTGGAATCTAGAATCAACAATCTCTAACGTCTTATATCCTGATATGTATTATCAGATCCCTTTATAGCTTGAAAACATATTTAGGCATTGGTTTGAACTGTATGCATATTAGATCAAAGAGATTCTTCCAAAGAAGACAAGCAAATGGACAAAGGTTATGACTGACAGAAAATTCATCACCTCTCCATTTTGCCCCTAAGCTATGGCACAAAGGTCTTAGAACATTAGATTAGGACCATTTACGCATTTATAATGGAAAGTTAGCAGTATTGGCTGAAAGAATACACAGAGAAGGAAATCGAGCTGAATAATGACTAAAGCCCTGGGGAATGAATATTCACAAACAGCAAGTAGGAAGAAGAAAAAGAGCCCTCCAGAAGAACAGAGAAGGATCATTTTTTAACCTAAGAAGAAAAGGTAATAACCAACAGTTTGGCATATTATTTGCTTTCTTTGGAGACCCATTTTGATTTCTTATTTTTGACAGACTATATCTGTAACAATTTTATCCAGTCATCAGTTATTATCTCACAAGTTCATATAATACATGGTACTTGATATAAAATGTTAAGAAAAAGAAAAGAAAAATCACTTTTTATATAACATTATATTTCTCAATGTTGGTAAAACACTTCTTCTACATACAAGCATATTGTGACTTTTCTAATCTACACCTTTCACATGCATTCTTGCAGCCCATCTGGGATACCATTAACATGGGAATCTTGTTCACAGATGCAGCAATACTTGCTTAGCATCACAGTATCTACCCCTCAGGGAAGAAAGGGTACAGTGTGCACGTTCGCGCACACACACACAGAGGGAGACAATAATATAAGGTGAGTGTATTTCTAGTCGGCATCTCTAAAATATTTTGTTCAACCCAAATCATATTGCACTATAAGCCGATACCTCTGGAAGCACTGTTTGAAATGCCAGCCTTGGTGTTGAAGAAATCATTCTAGAACAGCCACAATAAATCTCAAATTGTAGCATACAGCCTCTTAGACACTGGTCATTTAATCCTCTAGCATGGCATTCTATTCCTATAGGGTGTCTATCTCTATGCCCATTAAGTCCCTGCCTCCACTGAGCCTGCCACTATGGATGTCATTTACAGCCATCATTTGGGGGCTTTCCAACCATTACTTACACTAATTTCAAATATCCCGGGACTTAGTCCAATGTTAAAAATGTATTGTTTTCTAAAAGAACCTCTTAATGAGTCATCAGAAGACTAATTCTCTCCAAAAGAATAATTATCTAGCCCAGGGGCACAGAGCAGAGGTTTGATTCCAAATAATAAAGCAAATTTAACTCCCCAAGCATAAAAGCTGTTGCTGCTTTTGAATAAAAGCACAATTTTGGATGAGAATCCAGTTGCTAGCCCGTTTTATTTGACCCACTGGCTGATCGCATCTGAATTCCACTGGAGAGACGTAATATGGAACTCAATAAAGTATGAGCTTAACTTTTCTCCTTCCATTCAAGTGAAGAATAGCAACATTTGGTGCCCTTCTGATACTGGCAAGGCTTGCTGTGTGGGCATATGAGGATTTTTACTTTTTGTGTAAGATCCTGGAAGAATTTATCTGGTTAGCAACAGATATGAGAGATTCTAGATCTGTGACTGCAAACTTGAAAGTCAAAAGCTACATGATTGTCACATGCATCTTATATGAACAGCTCTGTGTTCTGGAAAAAAATCTATTTGAAAGTCCCTAGATAAAGTACACATATCAATTTCTAAATCTCCTCTGTACTTTATTAATTATACCTGCTCAGTTATACAGAAGGCACTGAATTTGCAAAGACTTGTGTTTGGTGGTGGAGGGAGGCGTACTTACGTGGGTGAATCGCTAGCTGTCAAGTAGGGCAAATCAGCTTCAACCTCTGGAAAAGAGGGACACCCTTTCTCCATTCAAGGTTTTTGTCTCTGACACTCACAGTCTTTAAATGAGCTTCCATCTTCTTTGGTTTTAAATATTATTTAATGTTTGCTCTCACAAGGATCACCTTATGAAAGAAAATCTGGGAAGATAGAAATGTAGAGAAGGTAATCTGCCATTTTATCAAACATTATCACTTTCAATATTCTGAGTTCTTTTTCCTGCATTTATTTTCTGTGCATAAATTCTACAATTAGTTGTGTAAATAACTGTACAATCATATTGTATAATTTTCATCTTATCTTTTCATATACTATCTTTCAAATAATTACTTTAATTTTCCACTTTTCATGAGCAATTCTATAATAAATAATACTTTTCATAACCATCCCTTTTTATTTACTAGGTAGACCATAGTTTCCACTAGAAACAAAAATTTGGTCTGTTTCCAATTTTTCAGAATATATACTATATATCCCATCACACTTCTGAATAACACATTTTTATATTTAAAATTATTTCCTTAGTATCAATTTTCAGAAGAGAGTGAAAGATCATTTTAAAACATTCTTAATAGCCACAGACAGTCCCTGACTTAACAGTGATTTCACTTACAATCTTTTGACTTTATAATAGTGAGAAAGCTATAGACATATACTACAACCCATGCTTTGGATTTTGAATTTTGATCTTTCCCCTTGCTAGGAATATGAGGTATGATTCTCTTCTGGGTGCTGGGTAGCACTAATGAGCCACAGCTCCCAGATGGCTCCTTGGTCTCTAGGGTAGACAACTGATACACTCACAACCATTCTGTACTCATATAGCCCTTCTGTTTTTCACTTTCAGTACCATAGCCAATTAATTACATGACATAGTTGATACTTTATTATAAAATAGACTTTGTGTTAGATGATTTCACCCAACTGTAAGCTAAGGTAAGCGTTTGAAGCTCATTTCAGGTAGGCTAGGCTAGGCGAAGCTGTAATGCTTATGGCAAGTTAGGTGTGTTAAATACATTTTAAACAGGGTATTTTCAACTTACACTGAATTTATCCAGAAGTGACCTGTTGTAAGTCAAGGAAGATCTATTTTAACACATGTCCATAGGCACTGAGCCATTCTCAGTGACATATTCAAGAGTTGCTAGATATGGGTGTTACTAAATTCTAAACATTTGTAAAATGTGATGGGTAAGCAGAGCAAATGTTTAATGAGCTATTTATTTATTTATTTGAACTTCTTTTCTACATTTTCCTTAAGTTCCAAGAAATGTATAATGGAGTGAAACTTCCCAAATCATCTGTTTTGATCCCTCTTTTCAAAGATTTGGAAATTTCATGCTAGAAATATGAAGTAACTTGTTGGATTTGGCCTATTTGTTTTTATTTTTAATTTAAGACCATTTAGCTTCAGATAGTGAGAGAGGAATGACAAGCATTTCTAGTTCATAAGTTCTAGCTTATGGGATAAGTCGGGGATTCATTTATGGGGCTACCTTTTGTCTAGAAGCTCCTGGTCATGCCAGAGTAAGAACTATCACAATGAAACAAGCTATTTTTCTTGACTGCATTCAACTCTAATGTTATTGTCCAAGTGACCCTTGCCTCGCTGTTCTCAACAGTTTCATTTTCCCTCATATCTCAGGCAGCCCATCATTTCTATCTTCTGTCAGACTCCTTTGTTCTTGACCTGCTGCATCTCCTGGCTTTCTGTTCCTTTCTGAATCTCTTATTCCCTCTTTAGCGTCCCAATATAATCATGATCCACTTTTCATCTGCTTACATGACTCAGTCTTCTCTTCCATCTGATTCCATCATCATCACTGACCTACAACGAGAACACAAAATACACGGGATTTTCAGTTTCTGTACTGCCTTACTTCGTGAACCTTCTTCCTCCTTTCCACTTAATTATTCTCATGGCCATACCACAGAACTCACCATCATCAGAAATTATAATACCAATTAAATTTAAACTTAAAAGAATAAGTTCTTTGATAACTGCTCCATCCCCTTCTCTTTTTTTCCCCCCTGCAATATCCTCCTTTAACAATGATTTCTAATCCACTGTGCTCAGAATTTCATCACTTTCCATCAACCTTCAGTTGCCTCATTGGTCAGTTTAGGTCACGTAACACATCATCATAATTAAGCTTTTGCAAATATCCTCAAGTTACTTACCTCTCCCCATCCTTCCATCAGCCTCAAAAACCCTAATTCTGTATGAACCTTACCATCTGCATCCAGAGAGCTCAACATTACTGAACCTGCCTGCACCCAAAGAGCTCAACATTACTGAACAAAAGTCACACAAGCAAGTTACTGATTTCACCTTAAATGTATGGACATAAGCCTCCCCTGTCCGCACATCTGTGCATTTTTATTATGTTTCTTTGATGAGCTCATATTCTCTCTCTCTCTGAAACATTTCATACTTAATAGTTTTTCTTAAGTCTCAAAACCCCTTCCTCTTAGTCCCAGTTTCAGCTGGTAAATTCACTTCAAACTTCACATAGAAAATAAAAGCCATCTAAATCCACAATCACAGATCTACCCACAGCTGAACCCACCCTCTTTCTCTTTGGTTCTTTTTAAAAGAAAATCCATGTTATCAAATATAATCTCCACATGGCTTCATGAGAGTTTTGTTCCTGCAATTATCTCTTTTTCTCCTACACTAGCCATCTCTTCTAGTCTTCTCAAATGTTTCCATCATCATGCAAATGTGCGGTTGTGTTTTAAACACAAGACAAAGCAAAAACTTCCTTTACCCATACATCCTCCTCAGTTACTGTTGCAATTTTCTGCTTTGTGGGGGGAAAAGAAGCATATTCCATATGCTTCAAACAAAACAGAGCACAATAGACTAAATTCAGAAACAGATATGAGAATCCAACAATCTTCCATTAAGCCAGATTTTAGAGAGATTTGCAAAAGTGTAAAACAACGTTGTTCTCGTGTTTTTTGTTTTGATAAGTAGAGCTATTTTTCATGAAAGTTATTTATGCTAATATGAAATGGATGCATTTTGTTACTTTATTTTTTTTAATTTTGCTATTTTTAAATGAGTAAATATACAATTTAAATTTCTTATCTTTAATTTCTGAAATGATAAACATTGATAGATATAACTCATGAGAAAAGAAACCTCTAGAACTTGTCCAAAATTTTTAGGGGTACAAAGGCTTCCAAAATGTTGGTGAAACCAAAATGTTTGAAAATTTACCTTTGATTTAACTCACCCTCAGCACTACAGCTGACACATTATCCTCTTTGCTTTTATAACATCACAACTACTAATTGTCTTTATACTCCACTGACTGTCTCTTTTTTTATGAGATCCTCCTTGTTTACCCATTCACTAAACTGCAGACTTACATGGAGCTCTCTGCTGCAACCTCTGTCTTCTCTTTCTACGTTTTCCTTCCTACAAGGCCTTACTTGTATCATGACCTTAAATTCCATCTCTAATGAGTAAATCCCAAATTTACACCTTCACTGTATTATTCTCCAACTTCTCTGAGCCCCAGATTTTATAGACAATCGCACATGGTATTTCCAAAGGAATGTCTCTCAACTATCGTGTTTAAAATGTAACGCTTGATTCTACCTTCCCAAACCTGTCTTCCTCTGATCTTCTTACATAGTAACCTCAACCTAAAGACCTAAAGATCATTTTCAAATTTTCTTTCTTTCTATTCTCCACACCCAGTCTGGCAGCAAATGCTCTAAAATACAACAAAGAGCTTTCCACTTCTTCCCATTTTCACTCCCACTAATTTAATCCAAGTCATCATCCTTTCTTACGTGGTCCCTCAGCAATAGCCAAATTTTGACTCTTTTGACTCTTGCCTTACCTAATGCATTCTCTAGAATAATCATCCCCCTTTAATTCTCTTTGTGCATTTCAAAATTGTAACAATCTTTGTGCTTTTTGTTTGTGGTTCATTTAAGGCAAGGCTCTTGTCGGTCTTGCTCACCACTGTTTCTGAAGAGCTTCACCTGGTGTCTGGCACGTAGCCCCCTCTATATGTTGATCTCAACCATCAGTCCACGATGTCTTGGAAATCTCCTGTGGTGGCTTTCACTGGGTCAACTTACATCAGCTGGAATTACATATCCTGAGATTTCATTCCCTGCATGGTTTGGAGTTCCCACCACTGGGGAAATGTGAGATTTCAAAGGCAGAAGTGAGAAGTGACCGTCATGCTCTGAAATCTGTGGAGAGTGCAAGGCACCAGCACAAGCTCATTCACATTGTCATGGTCTTGTGGCTCACCTTGATACTGTGGCCACTCCTCTAGCTCCTGCTAGATCCATCAGTTACGTTGAGTCCTGAGTATCTGGCAAAGAGCACTGACTCTTCCTGCTACTTACCTATATCATTGAGGGTCAAGGTGTTGAGAAAAGATATGGGGGAAAGTTTGTCCTGACTCTCTTCATGGCTTCCAGCATGTCCTTGCCCTCCCGCCTTTCATATTTGGCTTTTCCACCTGACCACTAGCCTTTCACCCCTGCAGTTACTTCTGCCCATAGCAGATGCAGAGATAACAGTTTCCATAGAATTCTTCACCCCCTCAGACAATTGCATAATGTCTAAACCCTACAATAAATTATTTTTGCCATATCACTCATAGAATTTCCACTTCTTTGATTAAACCCCAGCTGATACTTTCTCTCAACAAAAATAAATAAATCACAGACAATCCAATTGGTCTAGCCTGCTATCACCAATAAACTTAAATTGCAGAGAGAAAAAAGTCTCAAAAATCTCTTTTTATCAATTACTCATTTTCTGAGGCCCTCAGACGTTTTTTTGCTAAATCCCAGATTAGAAGCAGTGAAAGATAAGAGCCCAAAACTCAAGTGTACAGGAAAAGCTTCTCTATAACCAAAATCCAAAAGACTTTTTAATATTTTTGAACAGGCTGATAAATCAAGAATATTTGTTTAGCTGCTTGTTTATTTGTTTTTACTAAAAATGCCAAATTGGCATGTTACAATGTGCGTGAGCACAGCAACAATGTAAGTCATGTAAGAAACTAGTAAGGAGAGAACACACGTTCGCATTATTTTATTAAATGTCTCAAATACTGAGCTCAGAATCGAAAAAAAGAGAACTATAAAACCTGTTGTAGAATCAGATAGCTTTTAAAGCCGACTGGAGTCAGGCTCGCCAATGACCGATTTCACATCCATGTACGAGATTTTATGTTAAGGTTTCCAATTTGGCAGTCAACCAGCTGATATAAGCAAGCCTGCAAGCCTTCACTAGTCACCCTAAGAAAGAGTTGTTCTCCAAGTTCAAATTTTCTGCCAGCTACTGACAACAGCACCAATTATTTTCCTTCCATATTCAATCAGGGTGTGCGAATAAGCCTGGGCCTCACTGACAGAACTATAAATTTGTAGGTTGTAAAGATTTAACGGAGGGACCCTGCTAGTGATGGCTCTATTTGTGACACAGGCGCTCTCACAAGACTTGATGGAGGTCTGGGGCTCAGGGTCCAGTGCAGTCCTTTAACATCTTATCATCGTCAGCTTTCCCAGGCCGCTCACTGTGAATTCAGGGAAGATTTAACAACCGTATTCCCAGAAATAAGATCGAGTTTAACATTTTCCTGATATTCCATCAGTTTGGGTTTCATGTTAGAAATAACACTATTAATCTGAAATTCATCTCCTGAGAGGTCTTCTTACTTATTTTCCCCTCCTTTGAAACCAATAAAGAGGGAGTACCTCATTTTAGAAATGAACACTCTGAATTCAGGATTAAATGCTCTGCCTTTAATCCCACAGGCAATGGGATAAACTGGTACAAAATACTCTTCTCTTGAACCCAGTCCTTTGCACTTCTGCGTTGTTCTTTTAAGAACCTTCCTTAGTCATAATTAATTGTTATTGTCCTCAGCACTAGCATTTACAGAGTGCTTGTCAGCCCGCAACATCTTTCTGCATCTGTCCTCCCGCAATGGCCGGCTGAAGGTCGAACATGTGTTTTCCTCTGTGTGGTGTGGACGTGGAGCCAATGCATCATGGGAAGAGACAGCTGCCATAAAGTGGTCTTGGAAGTTTTCACGTATGTTGAAATATGTCTATAGTATATCCCAGAATAGGAAGATGCCTGTTTATTACAGAGTACTGGGGCTTTAGCAGAAGTCGTTATTTTAATAATTACTGTTTACAGAGTACACAGTGTCCAGCACAGTCTGTGTAAAAGAGCATCAAACAGGTTCCTGACTGTCACAAGCTCACAATCTAACACAGAAGGAAAAGTGAAATGCAAGATAATATGCAAAGCCAAGGTCAAAGGGCCAAAATGCAGAGCAGCCTGGAAGTAAACTGGGGTTTGGAGGAAGCAATCATCCGTATAGACTGTAGAATGGAAGAGTTGTGCTTTAGTGAAAGAGCATGGGTTTGGAATCACAGCAAACCCACCTCTGACACTGTGCTGGACCCTTCACAAGCTTATTTTCATCTCTAAGCCTCAGTTTGCTCACCTGTAAAATGAGTCTAATGATTGCACTTTGTACTGAGGTTATCATAATTCTACCGCTTTAACAACCACATAAACTGCCTGGCATGGAGCAGTGGCTCTGCGAACCCCAGTCCTAAACATTCCAGGAGAGAGCATGAAAACCCTCTCACCAAAATCTATCAGTCTGTGAGTACTCCTCAGACTGGCCAAATCCTCAGCAATATAGAGGCAATGATCATTTGGGGTGTGCTAGCAGATTTTAGAGACAATTTCAGATTGCAAAACAAGAAGAAATCAGTTAATTAATATAGCCAGTGAGCCACAAAGTGTTGAGAATTTTAAAAGTAACAGCAGCTTAGAGCTGAGAAAATGAAAACATCTGAGTGCCCACAAATGTAGGAGCTGATTGCCCAGGAGACCACAACGGAAAATTTCTGTGTTCAAATTATAAAGAAGCTACTGAGTAAGGGTTAGTTTGCATGCAAAAAGAATCACGTTGGCCCATAGTCAAAGGGTACACTCCAAAGAAGCTAGCTTGTAGGGGTGCCTGAGTGTCTCAGTTAAGTTAACTGGGTGGCCCAGTTAAGTGTCTAACTTTGGCTCAGGTCATGAACTCACAGTTTGTGGGTTTGAGCTTCATGTCAGGCTCTGTGCTGACGGCTGTGCTGACCAAATGACTTGCATTGTGTCCACTTTGCATTCGAGGAAACTGAACATCTAAGTGGTTAACTTCCTTGACTGCCACTCAGCCACCAAACAACAGACCTGGGTTTTTATCCAGGTTTGCTCCTTCCAGTGGTCACGTGCCCAGGCTTCTCCACCCTGTCTGTGAGAACACATACTGCTGTTCCTTGGCCACCTGTAGACTCTGGCCTCTGTCTGCCTATTACTAAGTTTAAACTCAGCTGCAAGGTCTAGGAGACAGAAAGTGACTCCTGCTCCTGACAGGGTTTGCCACTCTGTGGCTTGCTTCCTGGCAGCGGCAGTGGCGCTCCTGTGTCTGAATGCCCCCAGACCCACTTACCTGCCTAGTACCGCTCCTACCTTACCTGGTATACTCCTCCAGGATGAGCCTCCCCAGACGGGCCTGTGGGGCCCGCCACGTGCCAGTTCTGTTGGGTCTCCAAGATATAACTTCTGGCTTTTTGAATGGCATTCTTGACGGACCTTTCTTGAATGACCACTTTCTTGCTTCATCACGTGCTGAAGAATACTGTCTGTCCATTGCTGCCTATGTCCTATGATGGGATGACATCATATAAAAGTGGTTTAGAATTTTTTGCTATTTAAACAATCATGCTACCCACTGGCACCAGAAACGCATAAATAAGCAAAGACCACATTATACAGTACATGACTAAGAAGTTAGCCTCTGGATCAGAAATACAATGCAGAACCCACGGACCATGATCCAGACAAAAATTATCATGAATGATACAGCGTGGCAGGAATATTATGCAGGAATATCAATGCCATCGATGTTGATGAATGACCCCACGCCACACAAATGGTGAATTGCCATTTGAATGTAGAAATTTCAGGTTCCAAGGCAGAAACTATTATCTCTCTAACTAGTCTGACAGACCCCAGAGTGCACGCTGGACTCTCCAGTAAGCCATCATTCTGCTGCTTCAGGCTCACAAAGAGCTTCAAGGCTGCTCTTACCTCACAGAGCATGAAATATTTCACTGATTATCACTTTGTGACAGATTTAACATTTTTAATGTAATGTCTAATACACAAGATGAATCTTCCACTTTTAAATTCACTAATAGAATCGGAGATCCCTGGAGCTGCAAGGCTCTCAGGAGGTCATCTGATCCCTCCCCAGCCTCCAGGCAAGCCCAGGCTCCTCTCCGCATCACATGAAAATCTCCCTGATTGTAGCCCTTTCAGCCAAGATGATTTAACAAATTCTCTCCATGCCCATGAATGTTAACAGCTCTCACTGTCAGGAATTTTTTTTTTTTTTTTGCCTTTAACTTAATGACCTTATGCTACCTTTTCAGCACGCGGTAATGAAATTACGTGTACTTTGATGTTATGGTTCTCAAAATTCCTTTTTCTCTCGTCACCTTACACAACAGTAATTTTCTTATAATTATCAATCTCCTGGTGGATTGCTAACACTGGAATTCAGGGATTGGATCTCTTTGTAGATGCACCTCACATTCCTAGTAAGATCCTAAAGCCCTCCTAGGTACTGGCACCTTACTTGGTACTATTATTGTACTCAGGATAGTGATTACAATGCCCTCTTTAGTCTTCAGACACTGTCTTCCCCACCAGGAGCTGTCATAACAAGGACAGAAATGGGAATGTAGACCCAAATACTAAGCTAGCTCATATATATTTGTAAAGCTCTTAGATAAGACTTTGAACTTCTAGGCTATGCAACAGATAAATGCTACAAATTGTTTCTTTTAGTGAGCCCTCAGAAGGAATCCCAAATGCATTCACAGGGTGGTGTTTGTACAGCTTCAGATCCCTCACAACCCACTCATCTATCACAGACTCTGACAGTGAATATGACCTGAGCCTCCAGTCAGGTGGTTGCTATAGGCAATTGATTAAAACGGAAACTAATTGTTTTAAAATCTATTTTTGACCATTCATTTCTGGCTTAAAAGTGCTGGTTGAAGCAACCAACCAGTTTATGCAGTTGAGTTTTCAAGCTGGAGAAAAATGACAAAGTTTATATTCAGTGGTGTTTCTTAGAATGCCATGCCATTCCAAAAATGATTGAAATAACTTGAAGACATTTCTTCCAGGATAGCTACATGAAAACTTAATAGGAAAAAGAAATCAGAAACATATAGAGAAAGGGACATACATAGAAGTAAGAATGAGGTCATTACTACCATAAGGAATCAATCTAGCTCTTGGGAAAGTCAAAACAAAAAGTCATAGGGTTAGAATTTGTCAGTAATGGATAACCTGAATCACATTAATTAATGAAGGAAAGCCTAAAAGTACATCTTAGAAGCAAATATTTCCCCAGAATGAAATTAGAAAAGGAATCTATATGGTAATCTCTCATGTTTTAAAACTGAATAAAGTATTTAGACAATGTTTTCAACAACTGGTGTGCAGAAGTTGTAGAAATATGCTTCAAATGGCCATTTTATATATTGACTCTTAATAGAAGACAACAAATTCCATTATATGAAAAATGCTGGGTTTGACAATGGCCTCTTAGATATAACATCAAAAGCATAATCCATGAAAGAAAAAATGGATTTCATTAAAACTAAAAATGCTCTGCCAAAAACAGTATTAAGAAAATTAAAAGGCAAGTCCCAGGAAACATTTGCAAAACACATATCTGGTAAGATTAATATCTAAAATACACAAAGAACTCTTAGGGGCACCTGGGTGGTTCAGTGGGTTAAGTGTCCAACTCTTGATTTCAGCTCAGGTCATGACCTCATGGTTCATGGGTTTGAGCCCCACACCCAGCTCTGCATTAGACAGCACAGAGCCTGTTTGAGATTCTGACTCTTCCTCTCTGTGCCCCTTCTCCCACCCTCTCTCTCTAAAACTAACTAAATAAACCTACAAATAAATAAATAAAATATACAAAGAATTCTTAAAACAACAGTAAGAAAGTAAACAACTCAATTTTAAAATGAGTTGATATATAGATAACAAATAAGCATTTGAAAAAATGCCTTATATCATATGTCATTTGGGAAAATGCATATTAAAACAACAATGAAATTCCACTACATATCTATTAGGATAGCTAAAACCCAAAACACTAACAATGCCATATTTGATGAGGATATGGAGCAAAAGAATTCTCATTCATTGCTGGTGGTGATGCAAAATGCTACAGCTACTTTGGAACATAGTTTGGCAGTTTCTTATAAAACTAAACATACATTTACCATGCGATTCAACAGTAATATTCTTTGGTATATATCAAAATGAGTTGAGAACTTCCACACAGGAAGAAAAAAACCTGCACATGATCCTGCATGTTTATAGTAACTTTATTCATAATTTCTAAGACTTGGAAGTAAGCAAGATGACTTTCAATAGATGAATGGATAAAAAACTGTGGTACATCCACATAGTAGAATATTATTCATCCATAAAAAATGAGCTACCAAGCCACAAAAAAGACTAGAAAGAATCTCAGTTACATAGTGCAAAGTAAAAGATGCCCATTTGAAAAGGCCGCATAAGGGGCATCTGGGTAGCTCAGTTGGTTAAGTGTCTGACTTCGACTAAGGTCATGGCCTCACAGTTTGCGCGTTTGAACACCACATTGGGGTTCACATCGGGCTCTGTGCTGACAGCTCAGAGTATAGAGCCTGGTTTAGATTCTGTGTCTCCCTTTAAACAAACATTAAAAAGAATTTTAAAGAAAAGAGGGGGTGTGCCTAGGTGGCTGAGTTAGTGGGGTGGCTGACTTCAGCTTAGGTCATGATCTTACAGTAGTGGGCTCAAGCCCATGTCAGGCTCTGTGCTGACAGCTCAGAGCCTGGAGCCTGCTTCTGATTCTTTGTCTCCCTCTCTCTCTGACCCTCCTCCACTCATACTCTGTGTGTCTCTGTCAAAAATAAATAAATGTTTAAAAAAAAATTTTTTTAATAGTTTTTTGTCAAATTGGTTTCCATATAACACCCAGTGCTCTTACCCACAAGTGCCCTCCTCCATCACCTCCTCTTTTCCCCCCACCTCTTCCCCTTAAGCCCTCAGTTCGTTTTCGGTATTCAGTAGTCTTTCAAGTTTTGTGTCCCTCTCTCTCCCCAATTCTCTTTCCCTCTTCCCCTCCCCCTGGTCCTCCATTAAGGTTTCTCCTATTCTCCTGTTAGACCTATGAGTGCAATCATATGAAAATTTTAAAAAAAGACTGTGTCTTCCTCTCTCTCTGCCCCTCATTCTCTTTCATCCTCTCTCTCTCTCTCTCTCAAAAATAAACATTAAAAGCTTTTTTGAAAAACTATATATGTTTCCAACTATATGCCATTTTATAAATGGCAAAATTATTGAGGTGATAGAAAGATCAAAGGTTCAGAAGGAGAAAGTAAGAAATAGGTGGAGCACAGGGAATTTTATTTATAGGGCAGTGAAACTACTCTGTATGACACTAGATCAGTGGATACATATCATCATACATTTGTCAGAACCCATAGGGTATACAACACAGACCGAACTTAATGTAAACTATGGACTTCAGGTAATACTAGTGTATTCATATTGGCCCATCAGTTGTAACAAGTGTACCACACGAATGCAAATGTTAATACCAGAGGAAACTGGAATGGGTGGTAGGAGGGACTATGAGAGGGTATAACGGAACTCTCTGTACTTTCCATTCAATTTTTCTGTAAACCTAAAACTGCTTCAAAAAAAAGAAAGCCTGCTAATTTTTTAAAAAGTTACTAGCAGCTAACTTAGAATAAGTACTTTCTTTATCATGATCTAATTTGATACAATCTAGAAAAGTAGTGGTTATGATATTTCCAAAAAGACTTTCTCAACCTCAGGACTATTGACAATTATTAGGTTTTTTTGGGAAGAGGCAAAGTAGGAGGGCTGTCTTGTGTATTGAAGGATATTTAGCAATATCTCTGGCCTCTACCAACTAGATACCAATCTCTGTCCTAATTGTGACAACCAGAAATGTCTCTAGACATTGACAAATTTGCCTTGGGCAGGGGACAAAATCACTGCCAGCTGCAAACCCTGTTCTAATGCTATCTCTTCCAAACATCTATTATATCAAACCCACTTTCAACAAGAGCTGTATTGTACATAATCGAAGATTCAGGTATCTACTCAAAGTGCAGATATTTATGCAACTGATTAACAGATTCATATAATTTAGATGCCAGGCAATCAGATGAAAAAGTTGGCATTCTGTTATGCAAGATTATTTATTCTTGTCATTTTTTGCATTTGTTCTAGTCTTTGCTTCCTTCTTTACCCCATAGTGAAGTCCTTTGTCCCTCTTATGTAAGCTAAGTCACCCCTCAGTTTCCTGGCTCCTATCAGACTTACCTTGCAGTCCAGACCAATGAATGGGCTACTGTTTCTTCCTGAAGAACTTTGCTTAAGATTCCAAAGCTGAGCACAGCAGAATATTTTTCCACACTGCTGAAAATATGAACCTGCTTGATAGGCCTATGCATTATTTTCCATTTGAACACTGGAAGGAAACTTTCCCAAGCAACTCTTAGATGATGTTGAAATTTTCTTTCTGATTATGAAAAGTCAAAAGACTGAATTGATTCCAAATTCCTGATCCTTTTTCTCTACTCAGAAACAAACTTGATTTTCTTTATATGAGAAAAAATAAAGAAAACTCTCCCAATGCCCCAATCTCTCTCTCAACTCACTTTCTTATCTTCTTTCTTTTATTTTCTAAGACCCTTCTTGAAGGAGTAGTTATTTTACTGTGCTACTTTCTCGATCCCTTTCATTCCCCAGCTCATTTTATCTATCATTTTCTCCAGTTTAGTGAAACTGCCTCACAATGATCCCCAGTGGTCCCTTGCCTAAAAACTCCAGTGGTCTATTTTTAGACTTCATTCTATTCAACCTCTGCTACTATTATTTTCCTGTCATCTGTGAAACTTTCTCCTTTGGTGGGGGGGGGAGGAAGGTTCTAGAACACTAGCTTATCTTTTTTTCTTACTTCTCCAGTTATTCATGTTTGGTTTTTTTCATTAATTCCTACTTTTCTTCATACAATTTACATGCCATCTACCTAGTTTCCACCATTAGTCACTTTGATATTTTTCACACACATGAGCCTTTTGGGTTAGCTCACACACTTTACTTGACCAACACCAACCTCATCCACTCCACCACCTCTTATACCAGTTAACAATAAAAATACAAAGGAAAAAAATCTCTGCTCCTCCTTCTATATCTGCATTCACATTATGGGTTAATGTTATCATGTTTGTCTGAAATAGAAATGTTTTTTATATTTATCTCTTCCACCACCATCAGACAGAGCCATCAAGTCCTGTTTCAAAATTTCCTTGTCCTTTCTTTTCATTTGCATTGCTTTGACATGGATCTCTCCCATCTCTTGCCTAAACTTTGGCAATAGTAGTATTATTTGCCATTCAACTTTCACAAGGTCTTTCTAAATATGAATATGATCTTGTCGATTACCTACAAATTGTCCTTTGATTTCCTGTTACCCACTTTAAAACCTCTATCATGTTCCACAAGGGTCTTTCACAATCAGCTTCTAGAACACATACTGTGTTTCAATCTCATACTACAGCATTCCCCACAGTGCAAACCAGGTTCCGGTTGAAATGCCTTTTCTTTTCTTTCTTTTCCAGGAAAATTTCTACTTTTAATTTAAGAATTCAAATATTAATTATTCTACAAGTACCATCCTCTTCCTTACAAAGTCTTAGTTGTTTGTTTTTTGTACTTCCCCCATACTCTCCTATACCTCTTTGTGTGGTGAGTATTGTCATTGCGTTTACTGGTTGCTTTCTCCCAATAGGATGTGAGGTCCTTGAAGGTTATGTCTTTTTTATCTTTGAATCTTTCTGCCTAATGCAATATCTAATACTATCCCCTCAATAAATACTTGCTGAATAACCACATATAATATCATCATTATAAAGTAAACTAATTTCTTTCCAGTTGCTCTGTCAGAGGGCATAGATCCAATTAATCAAAAATGTAACCAAGTTATTTAGTCACATGTTTAACATTTGACAACCTGGGACAAAGTCATCTCTTTCTCTGCTTAAAATTGAAGACCACTCCCACCCACATAAATCCTATCAATAACTGAGGATAGGAGTTGAAATAAATTTACAATTTATTCTATAACAAGATCATAGGCTTTGAAACATAGACTGTTTCTTTCTGTGGAATCAGCAGTACATACCAGATCAATAAATGTAGAAAAATTCTTACCTTGTTTTTAATTGACCTCTCAAAAAGATAAAATGAGATAACAGTGTTCAACTGGAGAACTGATATACTCAAAAGGTTCTTATCTCACATAAAAGATATGAGATTAAAAGACCAAGTCTCATAAACTGGTAAAATTTTAAGATGTCTAAGCAAATAAAGGGTTACTGGTTTTGGTCAAAAGTTTATTCTTTTTGAAAATGTGATAAAATCTCCTTCAACTCCATCCTTCACAGATAGATGCTTTGACTTATTCATCTTTAGAGGTGAGGACTGATTAAGAACATGGAACAGAAGAGGGACTTAGTGAATGTTTATCAAGTCCATAAATGAAAGAAAAAGAAGTAGATTAAATACATATTTACATAAAATTAAATACCTATACATTGTATATGTAAATAAATATGTATCCTTCAAATGAAGATATCAGTATTTTTGGTCCCCAAAGATCCTTTTTCACTTTAACTTATTTTTCAATAATTCACTCAACTGATATTGAGTCCACATTATGTTAGGTGTAAAAACTCAGTTACGAAAAAAGAATACTATATGATTCCACCTATGTGAGGTAACTAGAATAATCAAAATCATAGCAACAAAAAGTAGAATGCTAATTGTAGGGGCTGGGGAGGAGGGGGCTAGGGAATTACTGCTTAATGGTACAGAGTTCCAGTTTTACAAGATGAAGCGTTTTGGAGAAGGATGGTGGTGACAGTTGCACATTACAAGTGTATTTAGTACCTCTGAACTGAATACTTAAAAAAAGGCTAAGATAATAAATTTAATGTTTTTGCATTTTACCACAATAAAAGAAACTGGGAAAAAATACTGAAACCTTCTACATTTAGGTACTTGTACTCAGCTTTGGCAAAACAAAAATGAATAGGACATAATTTCCATCTTTAAAAAACTCATACAAACTAGTAAAGGAAAGAAAAGAAGATCAATGCCTGAAATGTGCAACATTTTCCAATGTGTTCTAGAGAACACTGACCTCTGAGATGCTGTCCCCCCCACCCAAATGCCCCATGGCCTGAGCATGAGAGTGGAAAATGGTCAATACTCTTAGAGGTTTGTGATGACACTTTGAAATGTCCATATGTTTGGACATTTATGTCCAAAATTCCCAAAGCTTATTTGTTGAAAATTTTTCTTTGCATAATAACTATGAAAACAACAGCTTCACAGAGCACACTTTGGAACATGGCCAAATAGCATTCAAAAGTTCTATAAGGCAGGAGAACTTAAAAATAGGGAAAACCAAAGGGTGGGGAGACTCCAACTAAGCCTGGTGAGGGCAAAAGCAAAGGGGGTAGGGGACAAGACAAGATGCTCCATAGGAGAAAAATGTCCATACAGAATTCCAGGATGAGAAAAACCCACATCTATTAAATCTGAGGTAATAATTCATACAGTCATCAAGACAAATTACATTTCCATAATTCCTAGTTTACATTCCTTATTGGCCCCTGGGTATACTTTTAAGCTCTTAAAACTAAGATATACCACTTTGTATGAGAATATGAAAGCATCTGGCATTCAGTCTCAATTCTAGAGCTAATTTAGTTGTTCTCTGATGACCTTCACAAACCAGTTCTTACAACTGTACCTTTGCCCTGTCTCTGAGAGCTGAACCCTCATAAGCCAAGTTTAAGGTCTTAAGCCCTATTTTATTCTTTGTGTCTCTGAATCTGTAATAGTCATTTTCCTTATATCTTAAAAGGACTTTGACTTGCCTGTAATGATGGTGCCTTGATTCAGCACTTTCTATCCAAATTCTGCCCTTGGCCCTGATGTCCAGCCCGAAGCAAGCTCATACCTTGCCACTGTAAATGGACATCCCTACCCGTCTTGGTGGATATTTAGTTCCCATTGCTTTGTTCCATTTTTGGATGATGTTCCACTTATGCTCTGATGCTTGTGGGCCGCTTTGAAGCACAGAGACGTTTGGTGTCTTATTTTACATCATGGCACATTCAGGTTGAGAACATCTGAGAACCTCTGTTACTCATGCCCACACTCGCTCCCAGGGCTCCCCTCTCCCTCCTTTCAGTTCAAGTTTTACATTGGGCTCTGCACTGACCTCTTGGAGCCCTCTTGGAATTTTGTCTCCCTCTCTCTCTGCACCTCCCTCACTTGCTCGCTCTCTCTCTCTCTCTCTCTCTCTCTTTCTCTCTCTCAAAATAAAGCTACTAATACCAAATATACCATCAGAGTTCTTTCCCCATTCACAGACTAATTGGGGAAACTGTTGTCCAAACTTGCTTTTCCTTGTTGAATTCCAAGAACATGTCTTCTCTGTTTTTCTAGGATTTTATTGCTAACTGCTTTGAGAAACTGAGAAAACAGGGAGAAAAGAACAAGCTTGGGATAGTGACAATATTTTAAAGATTGCTACAAAATTTTAATGTCATAGTGTTGACTAGATAATAATGCCACTTATTCATACTTTGTATAGACCATCTATGCACATTTCCAAAGAGAAGCACATGTTTCACATAAGCCAAAACCAAATCTATGTAAATTAGTGTAAATGACTGGACATATTCAATGCCTGAACCAATGGCAATAGAAAAAACAAGTTATCAAAAAATTGTTACCAAATAAAAAGTGACTTAATATTAAATATTTTACTTCAGTGGACGTTTATATAAAGTCTAAGTGTTCAGAAAGACCATAACACATTTCTTATAAAAGTTAAAGGAAAAAAGTTAAACCAAGATACTTTAAAACGCTCAGGTATGTACTATGAATATAGATATCTATCTCTCTGTGCATGAGTGGGTGTACCTTATTGTAAAGCCAGATTACGATCTGGAGATACACCTTATCATACACAATACAGAGTTCAGAATTTATCCCTCTGGAATTATCTAAAATCAAAAGAACAGGCTCATGTTTATTTCCTGTGAGGTTGGATTTTCATACCAGATGAAATCAACTGGAAACCTTGGATATAACAGAAATTCTTCTCTAAAAGTCAAGACTTTAGTAAACCAATGATTTTAAACCTCCTTTTTCAAGGAAATACCTTAGTTATTAGAAGGCATGTCCCAGAATGTTCTCAGTATCCAATCAAATCCTATCATTTGCTCTTGGGCACAGAGGGTCAAATGATTTCATAACTGCTGATTTTCTAATGTTACTGGTGCTGAGCAGAAGTGATTTATCTAGAGGAGTTCTACTTAGGGACATAATTTATGGGTTTTATATACCAGACCATCTGATGAAATGACGAATTTCATAAGGAATCAGTCCATGACAACGAATTATAAAAACCAATGGCTGTAATGAGTACAATTGGACAGGGTGAATAAAGATCATCAAGATGATCTTGAAGGTCTGGGACACAAAAGAGGAAAGCTATGTAATGGGAGAGGAAGTGGAGAAGCAATCACACTGACAGGCTAGATAGTATACATAATCATCAAGCAATTGAAGAGGCAGAAATATCTCCCTCTTCTCAAATGGGGTAGATTCTGGATAAAAAATTAAATTTAGGAACAGATTCTTAATCATATTTATTAATTAAAATGCTTTCAAATAGAATTCATGTCAAAATTAATTTGCAGATGCAAACCGGCATGTGAAAGCTATAGGAGACCTTACTCCCTGGGGTCCATGTAACTTATAAGATTTTTATGGAGAGCCAAGGTGTGTCCCTGATGGGATAGAAGCAGCCACCAACGAGGGTTCCCTGTGATTCATATGGTTGGTGTACTTTATACATACCTCAGTCCAAAATAATATGCTAAATCTAAGCCTAAATTTAGATAATTTCTCTATTTTTCTTGAAAATAGAATGAAGATTTAGAGAACACCCTTAAAGGAATGCATTTCAAGCTCTAAACTGAGAATACATAAACCCTTTTGATCTATTTTATCTTAGAACCAGGCTAATATGGAAGAATTTTAACAGCTTGGTATGTCTTCCCTACTATTCTACCCTTTGAGCAGTTTTGCTGAAGCAGTATCTAGCATTTGAACACCCACAAAAATCAACCTATAAGAGCCCTTTTAGGTAAAACTTCTCGCCTGTTTCCTTCTAGGTTCATAATGCAAGGTGTCTGGCCATTTACAAGAGGATCTATGAAGTTCAGACATTTTAGTTTGCTAATTTCTTGCGAACATAATACTAGTGATATGGCAATAGCATCATTACAGCAATTTTGCAAAGATGTCTTTCAAGTCATGACATTTATTCCTAGGATGAGGGTAGAAGAAAATAGTTTAAGGAAACTGAAGTAGTAAAAGGTGTCATTATTCATATGTCAAATGAGACAGCTTTTTAAGGTTTGTAAATGATTGAGAGATAACCATATAATTCTGCAATGAAAACTATGTACAGTGATGCCTAAAAAGAGAGAAAGGCAGTTACTTTATTGTCAACTAGAGTTATAGGTTAGTGGAGTGAGTAGCAATATAGATTATTATGTGCTAACACAGCTGTTGAGGGAATTTCTCTCTTCCACTATGCTGTTTGATGAAGGATACTTAAGAAATTAATAGGATTGACTCAGCTGAGGAAATACTAAATAATAATGGTAATAATAAGAGTAACAACTTATTAAAGGATTTAAACAAAACTCCTTTGCCCGGAAACCCAACTCTGTCTGGATTAATCAATCTTCCTGTCCATCTTTGACTATACCTGACCATGAGCTGTGCTCCTGTCACCTGCCTCCCAATCTGTTTTATGGACTCTGCCCCTCATTGCTCACCCCCTTGCTCACTTGCCTTGGCTACATGTGCCTTCTTATCACCCAACACCCTCCGGATCAATTACCTCCCTATCAAATCCTCCTTGACACCCCAGGTAGAGGGAGTTGCTACTCCCCCAAGCCCTCATAGATTCATCTATCGTTAACCATTGTATAACTACGTATGATGGTTGCATCATTATTCTCTCAATTGAAGCTAAAGTGAAATAAGTCAGAGAAAGACAGATATGTTTATATGCATATGTGGAATTTGGAAAATTTAACAATAGACCGTAAGGGAGGAGAAGGAAAAATGTTACAGAGAGGGAGGCAAACCATAAGAGACTCTTAAATATAGAAAACAAACTGAAGTTTTACTGGCGGTGCAGTTGGGAGGTCCAGGAAAATGGGCAGTGGGCATTGAGCAGGGCACTTGTCAGGATGAGCACTGGGTGATGTATGTAAGTGATGAAGCACGAGAATGTACTCCCGAAGCCAATACCACACTGTATACACTGCATGTTAGCCAAGTTGACAATAAATTATAAAAAATAAGAATAATAATAATTCCGGCTAAAAATACCTCATTTTCTTCCATTTCTCCCTTTTATCTGTCTCCTATACTCAATTTTTTCATGTCGTCCTGCATTCAGCCAAAATGTACTGACCATAAATGCCTACATGTTGAGACCTGTGTGTCCTCTGCGCAGTCACGGCACAGCCCCCCGCCCCCAGGGAGAGTGTGCATGGCTCCCTTTCCATCCTCCCTGCCTTTAACCTCCCGGACCCCCGCTCACTCCCCAGGAACCCACAAGTCCAATTACCACTTCCTTAAAATAGAGCTGCTGTCATTTCCATTTTCAAAGAGGTTTCTCTAAAGAAAAACAAATCAGAGTTGCCTGGGTGGCTCAGTCGATTGGGTATCTGACTTCGGCTCAGGTCATGATCTCATGTTTCCTTGAGTTCGAGCTCCGCGTCAGGCTCTGTGTTGACAGCTCGGAACCTGGAGCCTGCTTCGGATTCTGTATCTCCCTCGCTCTCTGCTCCTCCCCTACTCATGCTCTGTCTCTCTGTCTCTCTCTCTGTCTCTCTCTCTCTCTCTCTCTTTCTCAAAAACAAATAAAACATTAAAATAAATAAACAAAACGAAAGGAAAAAAATCAAAATTTCCCAGCCTAGCATACAAGGCTGTTGATGATCTGGTCCTGATTTTATGCCTTTCAACCCAGCCTAATCCATCACCTCACTGTTCCCTAAAGCCTTTCTCTTCGTCCATAACTAACCATTTTCTTCTTCCATGCTCACAGTGTTTTATCATTTCCCTTCTCAAATATACTTTCAAAACCTTATAGCATGTTATTTGATAAATAAAGTGAATAGGTCTATAAACCACACCACCTTCTTCTTTCCAAGTAAATATCATGTTTAAAAAAAAAGATTGGGTGTTAAAATGGTTATTGTGATAATCACAAGAGCTTTAATTATTCTAAAAGTTTAAAAATCAGATTTTGTGATAGTTACAATAGACAGAAGAGATTAAAGTTTTTCAACACCAAAGTAACGTTAAGAATCAGCATTTAATTTACATCAGAGTTGCTGTTCCGACAGGGTAGAGAGCCTTCTTCCTACGAGAAATTCCTAAATCCAGGCATTCCTTTCAAAGATGGACAAAGATTTAAAAAATAGATATGCATACACACTATTATACATCTATGTGTATGCTTTATGTATGTATACTATATACATATTCAGATCCCAGGCATATAATTTATTCCCTCTGGAAAATCCCCACCCACCTCATCTCATGCCTATTAATGGAATGATCAAGAGCTGAAGGATGGAAAGAAAGATTCTTGCCTACAGGGCAGCCTTCCTAAATATCTCACTCTGGTGACTAAGACAACCTTACCATTCCCCTCAGTTTGATGACATTTTAGACAGACTTCTTCCTGACTATAGACCCCTGACCTCACTTTCCTTAGATCATTTACTTTGGAAAGCTTGCAATTATAAATTCTTTCTCTGCCTCTTTGAGATAAAATCTTCTCAGCCTCTTGCTACTTTTTACAACCCAGGAATATCTTTCTTGAGGCCCTGGGAGCCATCCCTTTGAAATGTAATCATTAAGAAAGATAGCACCCTTATCTCCCCTTTTCTGTGGGAGGATAGGAGCCTAACTTAGATAAGTGGCAATTAGCAAACACAGATGGCCTAATCACACAGACAACCTCCCCCTAATATCCTCCAGTACTTTTCCATTAGCTCTCCCCAGCACTTAAAAACTCTCTGCCTTTTGTTTCAGTGAAGTTGAGTTCACACTTTCTCTCCTATTTCAGTAGTCTTGACCCCTATTGCAGTAGTCTTAAATAAAATCTTCCTTGCCTGTTTAACTTGTCCGGTGCAATTTTTCTTTGACACGACAAGCTGAGCAAGCTAGCGCATTGCTGCTGACCATTTAAGTGAGGCGAGTTTCAAAGTGTCATCCTCGATCACCTTTTGATAAGAGTTAAGCTGCGATGACAGGTTGTTAATGTTCCCCACCTTTATGACCCCGTGGTCTTATGCAAAGGGTAAATGGGAGAAAAGGCATCCTACTTACTGCTTCAGAGGATTAAATTCAATTGAAAAAAATAGCCGTAAATAAATAAATGGAAATATTTTTTTCTGAAATAATTAGTAGTGTTTTCCTCCTCCTCTCTAACTTTTCACAGTAGAGTCCAACTGTTACTAGAACCATACACTTCTTCTGATGATACTGTAATAGTTGTTCACATTCGATGCTTTGATTAAACTAAGTTTGATTTACTCTTGACTGATTTTTAGAGTTAGGGGAGAGAATGACACCATTATATATCTAGACAGCATAGGTTTGTGACTTTTCAGCCAGTCCATGTACCTACAGATTAAGGTAACTACAAAAACCATGGGCAGCTGCCCTGGAACCAAGAGCATATCCATGCTTCTCAAATGTGTTTTTTCAAACATTACATTTGAATATTCCAACCCACTTTCTTCTGTCTCCCGTATCAAAGAGCAAACAGTAAGTTGTGAGAACAGGCATGTCAATACTAATTACCAGCGATTTGTAGGAGCACAAGGATAAAACCAACAAAGAAGATGGAAACAAAATATATTCAGAGCAACATTCAAGAATTCACAAAAGACATGTTCTGTGAATCACTTTATGAAATGAATTTCATTCAGATATACTCTCCTCCTCTTTTAAATCATTCTTTGAATGGCTCTCCCTTTGGGCATTTCAGGATAATTTAGCTACAAAGCACGACACACAAAGGTGACGATTTGTGAGTTATTGCTTGTGTTGCCTATAAGGTAAAATAAAAAGGAAAGTTATTTCAGTTTAGGGAAGAAATCCACAAACAATTTCCTATACATCTCATCTGATTTACATGTTTAAATGGGGCTACAATTGGAATTCTGCATTGGATTAAATTTTACATTTTTAATTGTATTTCTTTTGAATTTGAAATAAAGTTCTCATGGCAGGCTTTTGATCTTCTCAGAATTCAATGCTAAAGACATATTCCCAACTAAAGTGGGTGCAATTTTGAAAATTTGAACGAAAAATAATTATATGACAGAATATTATCAGTGATAGTGAAGTAATAAGAAACTGTATATTTCTTTTTCTTTGCTACTTTTCCTTTCTAATTTTCCTGTTTTAAAATGGATCAGTTGTGCAATGAAAAGTTAAACGCACCCAAATAATTTAGCAAAGGGTTATTCATCAAAAAAGTTATGAACATCTTCTAAAAATTCCTAATAGGACTCATAAATTGTCAGCTTCCATTTACTATTTAGTATGTTAATCATGGTTATTTAGTATATTAAACTTGGTTAAAGTTGCTTCTTATACTAGATTCACAAGGCCATATTATTTTCTACAGAAAACAAGGTATAGGGGCTGATTGAGACATAGTGTTCAGATTATTACCTTGAGTTATGCAAAATGAGGGTGATTTTCAATATAGGAATTGTTGACTCCAAAGTGGCTTAAAATCCCACAATAGTTCTCCATTGTACCCAGAATGAAATTGAACAGTCCTCACAAAGGCTCGTAGCTTGTGGATATTATAATAATGGTAATAAAAACAGGTGCTAACATTCATTGAATACTCTGTTTGGGGGCTAACAGGCTACTGATCTTGTCAATTAATAGGAATATGCTAAAAACTTATATAGTATTTCACTGTTCACAATATGCATTAATTCATTTATTCTTCACACCAACTACTTGAGACAGAATTAATTTACAGATGAGAAAACTCAACCTTGCAGATTAAGTGGTTTCCCACTGGCTATACAGTAGAAAAGCAGGAGAACTGACTCTCAAATCCACAATCTTCTGACTTGTGTTTTCACTCTATTAAGTTTTAATATTACTATTTCCCTTTCATTCCTTGTATTATTATCAGTAACCAAGGAACAAAAGAATTGCACTTTGGGGAAGAAGCAGCGGTGATCATTAGATCGCTCCACTTGTCAAAAGTGAGCTAATGGCATCCCATCGAAATCACATTCAAGCAGATGTCCCCACCCCCACTCTTCCATTGATCCACATCCCGACAGAGCTTTGGAAACTGAAGTCACACAAATGCCCAGTGGATGAGGCAGAGAGGCCAAGTTGCCCAGGGTAGCATCTTCTCAAGTACTGAGCCAAGCATGGCATCCATGATGGGAGAATTTAATTACCTCTCTGAGTTATGCATATTCTAAGAATAAAAGCTGTGACATCTTTAGGCTACAGCTCCAAGGAGGCATGTCAATCACAAATTGCAGGTTTCCACTTTGTCTGTGGGGTCTGAACACTCAGTGTGAAGCTAACCACCAAAGAAAGCCATTTAGGGAATAGCTGGACAGCAATGAAGTGCAGAGTGAGGCTGGAGTGACATTTCAGCAGCTCCCTCGCCTCAATCTCTCCAAAAGGGCTTTTACTGCCTTAGGTCAAGGCCTCTTCCAAATTCAGGTCACCAGAGCCTCCTAAGTGCCTGCTGGACTGAGCTCTGAGTTTTCATGTGTATCACTCACAAAGCAGCTACAGCAAAGGACAGTCAGAGGAAGATTTTATTGGTTCTCGCCAACAATACACAGTGCACTCAAAGGCACCAGAAAATATGATTTTATAACTCATAGAAAATGAAAATATAAACGGCATGTGCCCTGAAGAATTTTAAAAGCACTGCAAACGGAAAACCTCTCAGCTCTTCATGGGATCATGTAAGACCTCTGTTAATCTCGATCTGGTCTGCTTCTCTGACTTCCTTGCCCAATCCTCCTTGACCCCATGCTCTAGCCAAATGCATATTCTCTTAGTTTGTGTCTTTTCTTGTCCCTTCCTTTGCACAACTTGCACAACTTGCGCAGTGCAAATATATCTTAGGAGCTAGCACTCTTACGTGACTCCGTTTATGGAGTTAGCGTTTACCATTCCACATAGAGAAAATGCTCAGTCTTCCTCCATTCCTCCGTATCTCCTGGGGTGAACTTCTCTTACCTGTCACATGAAATCACCATCATTTGTTCACAGGATTCTAAGCACTTCACTGGACAGTAAGTTCCACTAAATGATCATTTCCTCCCTCACGTCCTATTCATTTTTATAGCTCCAAGGCCTGAAAGAGCACCTAATATTGAATGGAACTGGCTGAAGTGAAACAGTGAATAAATAAATCACATAAACCCTTTAGTGATATCACCTTAATGATTGAAAGCACAGGGTCTGAAGCCAAAATTGCTGAAGTTCAAAACCGAGCTCTACCACCCAGTAGCTCTGTGATCTTCAAATAGGCACTTTACCTCTCTGTGCCTGAGTTTCCTCTTCCGTAAAATAAGCTACTGTGTAATTTCAATGAACTAATAGCAATAGATGGAAAAGCACTTATGACATAGCCAGGCACATTATAGTTTCTTGACGAATGTTAGCCAGCTTTATCATCATGTTCTTATGACATAGAGGTATAACGTGCTGGCCAAGATTTAGAGGTATGCAAACCCATAGGCCCAAATTCAAATTATTCTCCTCCACCTTCTAGTTATGTGGCCTTGGGCAACTTGCTTGAGTTCCCTTTATTTTGGTCTTCTTATCTTTAGAAAAGAGATGATAATATTGCCTGCATCATAAAACTTCTTGGAGAATTGTAACTAAATAAAGCACATAATTAATATAAAGTCTGGCACATGGTGAATTGCTCCATAAAAATAAGCCAAACACTACTGTGGAATTTGATTTTTGACCTTAAATCAATATCAGTATAAAATCCCTTGGGTACTGTCTCAGGATAGGCACCCTCATCTACCTGGCACGTTTATTTGTACCTCATCACCTTGGGAGAGCAGGATAAAGTCACTGAAGAAGGACAGTGTGTGTCATATTTTTGGCAAAACATGAGAAGTTAAAGCACCTGGCTCTAATTCTCCAGGAAATAGGATATACCATTTCTGCTTCTGAACAGGTTAGACGCTAGCTATTTGTGCCAGTCCTGGCCATTTGCCCTTAGATCTGTTTCCAATTTTTCCTATTGACTTGATATAACATATGTATGGTGAGGGAAAATCTAGTTCTTTCAATGGAGAGGCGCTGGGAAAAATCAGATGGTGAGAAATAAAGGAAGAGAGAAGCCAAGGTATTTCTCCTCCTCCCTCTGTCCAGTCCCAACCAGAGAGGCCCATCCTGGTCCCAGCTTCTCTGGCAGTGACCCTGATCCCTGAGCACCAGGTCACAGCACCCCCTCTTTGTCTCCCACTTGGGGTAATATTTGTTCATCTTAGCTTCCTTTTTTAAAAATATTTTTTTTTTTTTGAGAAAGAGAGAGAGAGTGTGTGGGAGCACGGGAGGGACAGAGGGAGAGGGAGACACAGAATCTGAAGTAGACTCCAGGCTCTGAGCTGTCAGCACAGAGCCCAACACGGGGCTCCAGCCCACGAACCGTGAAATCATGACCCGAGCCCGAAGTCTGACACTTAACCCACCGAAACACCCAGCGCCCCTCGGCTGCCCTTGCTGTTTGCATGTCTCAGCTCAACACATCACCAGCGAAACCAATGCCCTGCATTAATTCCCTGTGGTTTCAATTTTCACAGTTAAACCCTGAATGACCCAGTGATCTTCTGTGTTATTTCCCTCTCCGCAAACATACATGGACACCCACACACTATGGGTGCTGTCACCTGTGTTAAAGAAACAAAGGCAGGTCTTCTGTGATCTGGAACAAACTGGTCATGTGAGTTGATTCTGAAGTGGCTTTATCATCTAATGCAGTAGCTCTCAACTGGTGGATATTTTCCCCCTCCTCCGCCTGCAGGGAACAATGTCTGAAGACCCATTTGGTTGTTCCAGTTGGCAGAGAGGGGGTGCCGTGATACTGGAATTCTGTGGGTAGAGGCCAGGAGTGCTGCTAAATATCCTACAATGCACAAGACCAACCTCCCCCTGAAAAGAACTCTCAGGTCCAAAGTGTCAATAGTCAACTGAGAGACTCTGATCTAATGACACAAAACTCCACACTGTCATACTGCTGGATGCTTGTTCTTGCTTCTACTACAGGTCATAGACAGATATTCAGGATTCAAAGCTGTTAAGGATGATCACGTACTAGAGATCATGCCCAATGGTCAGTTGCAGTATACAATTCATATTTAATTGATTTGTGTAAACTTGAATTTCACTACAGGTTTCTTTGTTTGCATGCATACTGAGCAGACAAAGGAGCAACATGTATAAAAAGACAATGAATTTTCAGCTAGGGAGCTTTGTGTCAAATAATTTTTTTTAAATTCTACCACTTGATTTTCCCAGCCAGCCTGTGTAGCAAATGATAGTTGTTTTGTTTTGTTTTTACACAAAATACTTTTTAAAAAAAAAAGGATTCTAGTCCTACATGTTCTACTGGAATATTTGCAACATTTTCCTTCACAAGGTGGGAGCTGGCTAGTTGGCTCTCAAGCACATTTCTCTTCTCTGTTGTGCATTAACTCCTCTGTTTTCATCTCCGGAGTGGTGTCACACAGACTGGGGGTCTGGGGCCAGGTCCCCCTAAACTCTACACCGCAAGCTGTGTGGCCTCAGGTGATCACTTCCTTCGCTAAGATCTCAGGCTCCTCATGGGTCAAATGAGGAAATTGAACTAGTTAAAAGTTCCTTTCCTGTTGTAAAACTTTATTCAATTACGTATCTTCAACACTCAAGCCACATGTTTGTATGCTGGCCCCTCTGGGAGGAAATTTATACAAATGCAATAAAAGTTTCCATCCAGGCCAGGTTTATTCAATACACAAGCCCTAATAAATAAAAGTGAAGCATGGAATGTTGCTAGACCCATGTTCTGTCCTCCAAATCCTGTTAAAATATGTATGTGTGTCTCTGAAGGTGACAAAGGACAAATCTGTCATAAACAGAACCCAATGTCTGCTATCTCATTCTGACAATCTGGGGTGAGAATGTACCCCATGTCACAGACACTGAGCTCCAAAAGACACTGGCTTCCTGCAATTACCCAGGGACTTCCTCTCTGCCTACTGAGGGAAAATGAAAAAATATATATATACATCGAGTTCCCTTCCTAAAACAACAGTGAAAAGAGGCATGGGCAACTATGTTCACCTGTAGGCAAAAAAAAAAAAAAAAAAAAAAAAAGGTTGGTTTTTTTTTTTTTTTCTTAAGAATGAGCTTAGGCTTAGAAGGAAAGGCCTCAGTGAAACCTTGCCTTGATTGGTTGAAGCTTGGGAAAACAGCTGCAGACAGATGCATCAGACTCTTTCAGCCAGAATACACCGGCCACCCCCTTCCTCGGTGTCCTACCCTCCACTTTCTCGGGGTCTTGCCTGTCCGTCTGCTCTGATAACAATCTCAGTGAGGAGAGATTATGTCTCAATTCTGCTCTCCTGGCAGCCTCCACCACACCCCTCTTCTCATTAAACGTTAAGTCAGAAGATAGCAGAAGGGGAAACCGTAACTCGTTTTGAAAAGCTGCAGCAAATCCCACAGGTTTCATTCCCCAGATATCCATGTCCCCAAGTGATCTCTACCCTCTTGTCACACCTCCACGAAGCTGTGGGAAGGGCGGAGTGAGAATCCGGATCTGAGCAGTCAGAGATTCAAAGATATCTCAAAACTGAGAACAAAGTGGGGGGAAAGTGTTAATTTTTTTGTGGTATGTTAATGAGATCATCCATTCCTGTCACCTTAAAAAAGCCTAAGACACATTTCTCTCTCTGACTCCTCTTTCTTTTCCCTCTCCTCCTCCTTCCCCATCCTCCTCCATATTTAAAGATGAAGGTTAATATTAAGCATCACATTAACAGTTGTCAAATCAATCATGATTTCCTCTGAGTTATGTTACACAGAGCAACATGCTTTATCAGAAATCAAAGAAAGGACAGTGCCAAAAGTGGATGAGCTAATGTAAAATCACTTACATGGGCACTCTGGGGACGGAAACTCGTTTAATATTTAATGTAGTCATTAACCTAAGAATGAGAGGGAGATGGTAATGGATGGTCCACTCCCTTTGCCTACGGGACAGGGTACTGAAGTGAGCTGTCCCTTCTGGGATCAGATCCACACAAGTTTAAAACCCATAAAGTGGGTCACAGGTGAAGGGAATTAGAAAAGACTCAAGTCTCCCAGATGCATTGTGTTAAGAGCACAGTTGTGCTCAGCCGTCATGTCTGAACCCGCCACGCTGCAGGAACCAGAAGCCGTATCAATTGAATTGCTCAATTAGTTCGTTATGGCAACAGACATGCTGTCCCCAACACATGTGGTCAAACCACAGCAAATAATCAATTATTGAAAGAAACTATCTCCAAGAAGCATTAATCCATCAGGATATTGAAGGGTTTGTTTTTGTCTCTACTTAGATTTTGTTATCATTGAAGGTGTTTATCTGCTTGACAGCTACCCAGAGCTGTCCCTGAGAGTCCCAGTGTCAAAACCAATTGAAAATGAAGCGTGGGGGAAAGACAGGAAAACTCTATAATAGTGAAGGTCATCTGAAAAGGAACTTATTCTACATGTGACTATTGTGTTGTAGGGACTGTTCTATTTATGCGGCACGAATGCCAGCACATTCTTTACATATTCTTTTAAACAGATTCGCTCTAAGCAAGGAACGCCATTACAATTGCTTTGCTTTCACTGCAGCATCAGTGCTTGATAAGATGCAATATACATTAACCCACACTTATTGTTTTATTACTCTATATTTCTTCTGTCACATATTATCATCTAGGTGTAAATTTCCCGGGTCTCTGAGAATTCCACTCTACTAAGGAAATCAATTATTGTATTTCCATGCACATGTAACATCTCCATCTCTACCACCCAGCCACCACCTTTTTTTCCTTTTTTTACAAGTTAAACCTAAACCCTCTCACCCTATGGAGTTCTCCCTCACTAAAATAAGTGATTTCTTTATCTGGGCCAAAGCTCCAAGTAGGCTGTCTATCTCAGACATGAACAATAGAAACAGACCTCTAAGACAGAGTGCCAAGACCACCTAGCCCATTAGAGTATTCCCCAGGCCTCTACACCTACAAGATATTTTTAAATTAGGGACAGTTTTTTCATATAGTTTTTTAAGTTAACTTGTCCATTTTACTTCATATAAGTCCATTGGATGAAGTACACCAGCTGAGGTAATAAACAAGTATTATCTGCTTTGGTTGAAACTGGCAAATATCATTCAAAGAGAAAAAGTTCTGTGCTGGTGCATCTGACTCCCCCAAAAGAAGTTAGTTTAAAAGAGCCTGCAGTTACAAATAAAGACTTTTAATTTAAAAAAAAAAGGATACTGTTAGTTCTAATGGAACTTCTTGGTAGAATTGGCTTCTACTTGTCCTAAAAGCATCTCTGGAATAACATAAAGAGGCAGCAAAATGCATTTGCCAAAGTACTTATTAACTGAACTGTTTATACTTCACTTTCTCTCTTCTCTCTGAGAAGACCACTGTTTAAGATGGCAGGGCCATCTAGCATGAAGGAAAACTCTAACACGTTCATTGCATTATCACAAGCATCAAAATATTACACAGGATTTGATCTAGACTTCCCACTTCTAGAAATGTATCCTTGAGGAAAAAAAATATGCAGCGACCTGTAAAAAGATGTTTATTACCACACTGGTTATAATAATGAAACAATATGAGGCCAATTAAAATATATGTATAAGAATATTTGATGACATGCTACACAAGCTATTCTCTGGGCCAAGAATGGTCTTCACTTGATTTTAGCCATAAGGCCAAGAAACAACTGGACACAGAGTGGTCTTCAAACTCCCCCCCACTTTTCCATCACCCAACAAATTCCAGACCTGGCCAGTTGATTTCACATCACAGAACCCCAGAAGGGATATAGTGAAAAGCAGTAGTTACCTCTGATGGTGGCTACAGAATGGGCTCTAAACTAAATCGGTCAGAAGTCAGCAGTTAGAAGTGTTTAGACCCTAGAATCCTCCACCTTTCATATTTATGTAACTATTTCTTTTTCCACCCCAGCTGAAGACTTAGAGTTTCTCTCTGGAGAGATTTTTTTGCTAAAGATTACTAGACTCATCATATTCAGCTGCTTTGAGGACACTGTCCTGAAAAGAAGGGTATTAAAGAACGAGAAATATCAAACAGGGAAATGCTTCATTCACCCTAGAAGATGATTGGAGGATTTCTGTCTAAGGGAAAGAACTTTCCAAGAAAACCTCCCACCAATACTGACTAGTTAGAGAAACACAACAAAATGCCCCCACTTAGATCGCCCATCTTATAATGAAGGCTACCAATCGGTAAACCCTACCAACATAAATGCACAAATCAGCTTTTTTGGACTATAATCTTGTAAATGAAAGAACACCCAAGACTGTCATCAACTTAAGGGGGAAAATTGGTTAAGTTTAAAAAAATAAAAAGTTCTGATGGAAAAAAGCCTGAAGAATAAGAGACATTGTAGGAAAGAGAAGAAAACTATTTATAAAACTACAAGAATATCCACAGAGATAATAGAAGATACATTATTCATAAAACAAGAACAGAAGGACATTAAAAAGAGTCAATCAGAAAACACAAAAGAATTTCTGAAAATTATAATTAAACAGTTTTTTAAAAATCATTAATACCGTTTGAAAATAGAGTTAAGGAAATTTCCTAGAAAAAAGAAGAGAAAGGATATAATATAAGAAAAGAACACAGAAGATTATGCTAAGAAATCTAACATGCAATTAGTAGGAGTTCCAGGAACAAAGAGAAAACACAACAAAGAAAATTATCAAAGAAAAATTCTAAGAAAAACTTTACTGAATAGAGAACTATATGTTAATGGATCTATCAAATTCCCAGCATGAAGAATGGAATGAGACAAGAACAAAGGACATCATCATGAAACTTCAGAGCCATGGGGACAAAAAGAAGCTTCTAAATACTTCCAGAGAAAAAAAATAATCAAAAAGAACAATTTTCTCAACAACTCTAGAAGCTACAAAGCAAAAGAGCAATGTCTTCAATATTCTAATTTCTAAAATCACTTCCAATTTAAAATGTAATATATAACCTAGCTATCTTCTAGTAGGAAGGATAAAATAAAAGCATTTTCAAGTAATTAATTTAAATTTTTTACTTCCAACACACTGTTTCTGCAGAATCTATTGGAGTAACTGCTCCAGGAAAAGGAAAGCATAAACTAAGACAGAAAAGTAAGACACAGATCCAGAAAGTAGGATATTCAACACATGACAGAACACCTAAGAGTCCCCAGAATGATAGCAGAAAGAGATTCTTTTTTTAATGTTATTTACATTTGAGAGAAAGAAAGAAAGCCAGGGAGTGGCAGAGAGAGAGGAGAATGAAGATCCCATGCAGGCTTTGGACAGTGCAGAGCCCAAGGCGGGGGTGGAATTCATGAACCATGAGATCATGACCTGAACTAAAGTGAAATGCTTAAACCAACTGAGCCACCCAGGTGTGTCAATAGGAGATTCTTAAATGACAACTCACTAGCAAGTCTAGATAGAAACAATCCAAATAGGAACAAAAAGTTAAAACTGTCTGAAAAATATTTCATAGAAAAAAAATAGATCATTTCAGATGCTTGACAGTATTTGCTGGGACCTTAAATTCCGTCATAGCTATTGGGGATGAATTGGTGATACACCGTATAAACCAAAACTGAGCATTTTTTAAGTGGAAGAAAATTCTTAACTCCTAGAAAATGAAAAACACGGTGCAAGATAGGAAATGTAACCCTAGATTAATAGGTGGCTCAGTTACAAAAATATTACATCATGACAAAGTAACCACTGAATAGGAATCAATAAAAGTTGTGCTATATCTACACTAGGGGGATTAGACAGGGGAGTGAATACATGTGTGTAGGGGGAGGGAAATAAGAAAGTTAAGTCCTTACCTTCCACAATAAAAAGTCAAATCAAACATCAAAGTATACAAAATAAGCATATTTTTAGTAAAATGGGGATATATTCCAGAAGCAGCAGACAAAAATATTGAAAATGATCCCTGAAATTCATCATTAGGGATAGGGAAGAGTGAGTGAGAGAACAACTAGTTTTTCACTATATGTCTTATAAAACTCTTTGACTTTTAGGCTGAATACATAAATAACTATAATGTAAATACGAATTTAACTTAATTTAAAACTTTTTAAATGTTTGTTTATTTGTGAGAGAGAGACAGACAGAGAATGAGCGGGGGAGGGAAGAGAGAGATGGAGACACAGAATCCGAGCAGGCTCCAGGCTCTGAGCTGTCAGCACAGAGATCATGCGGGGCTTGAACTCATGAACCATGAGATCATGGCCTGGGCCGAAGTCAGACGCTTAACTGACTGAGCCACCCAGGCATCCCTAATTTAATTTAATTTTAAATGCAAGTGAATAGGGGCGCCTGGGTGGCTCAGTCGGTTAAGCCTCCGACTTCAGCTCAGGTCAGATCTCACGTTAGTGGGTTCAAGCCCCACGTCAGGCTCTGTGTTGACACTAGCTCAGAGCCTGGAGCCTGCTTCCGGTTCTGCGTCTCCTTCTCTCTCTGCCCCTCCCTCTCTCATGCTCTGTCTCTCTCTGTATCAAAAATAAATAAAAACATTAAAAAAATAATAATAATTTAAAATAAATAAATAAATAAATAAATAAATAAATGCAAGTGAATATATTATTCCTTCAACACAAATTTGTTGAGACACTAGTATATGAGACAACAAACATGTATGGAGAGACAAGCACAGCATGATGTAAAGATAATTAATCCTGGGCCCCATCTTTATCCCTATGTAACTATTTGACCTTGGGCACTTAATCTAACCATCTATGTCCTTCAGTTTCTGCATTTAAAAAAAAGAATAGGAAGGTTAAGCATGATAATGTAAATAAATCATGGCAAGCTAGAAAAGTAATAGTAAGTAGTCTAATAAGGAGACAAAGAATCCTAAAAACTTCAGTGTAATTTGATCTTTATTACTCCGAAATTACATATCCACTGAAATCAGAATAAAGAGAAAGAATCACATTAAACCCATAGGGATTCAATTACTTTCCATGAAAGCAAAGCTTCCAGCTAACACCAGGCCCTGCAGGACTAGACTAAATTTCCACATTCCTTCTTCCAAACCCATGGACATACTATGAAGATCCATCTTCAAATAGATGTGCAGACAGCTAATTGCTTCAGACTATTCATTGATTTGGAAAGTTAACAATTCTATTTTAGTAATATTGTTTTAATCCTTTCTTTTAAAAAAGGATTTATTTTGAATTTACTTATGTGTAAAAGACAATCCATGCTAGACCCTCAAATGATGTTCAAGCAGCACTAGATGTGGAGACTGTCCAGAGAACTGTACTAAGAATTAGAGTAGATAAGTGTCCTCAAACTATATAGTAAGGGATTCGACAGCTACTCTATGAACATTAGAAAATAACCTGGATTTTTATTTACTGAAAACTATGAAATGACAAGAATGGCTGATGGAATTACTGATATCTTAATTGAAAAGAAGTCAAAATAGAGCTAATTTCAAATCTCTGAAATAGCTGTCACATTTCAGAGATGGAATGAGCGTGAGAGCACCAAACTGGGAGCAACAGGGCAGCAGCAGGGAAAGATACAGGAGAGGGACTTTGGCCCATAATCAGAAAGAACATACAAACATGAAATTCGCTACCCCCTGAAGATTTGAGAGCCACCACGCTGGAAGTGTTCAACAGAGTTCAGAGAACATTCTCAAAAATATGAGGTAATTCTTGCTTAGGAAATGGGGTTTCAGGGCACTTGGGGGGCTCAGTTATATATCCAACTCTTGATTTTAGCTCAGGTCATGATCTCACAGTTTGTAAGATCGAGCCCTGTGGGGGGCTCTGCGCTGATGGTGTGGAACCTGCTTGGGATTCTCTCTCTCCTTCTGTCTCTGCTGCTCCCCCACTTGCACTAACTCTCTCTCAAAATAAATGAATAAACATTAAAAATAAAGGAAGTGAGGCTTCAAACTACGTGAACTCTAAATTTTCATTCTTCTCTAGGATTCTGTGTCTGTTACAGATTAGAAGCACAGCCAAAATTCAAAGGAGAAAGAGAATTCCATCACATGGTCAAATGAACAAAAGGAAAACAATCCTACCAGTTAGTGATACCATTGGGCAATAAAGGAAAAGAAGCGATCAAACAAGCAAACATACCAGCACACACCTAAAGTTAAAATATTTACTTTTACATATAATTGTTTCAGGATTGAGCCGATGCAGATATATTAAATTATAATGGAAACAGGTTGTCTTCTTACCCTGAAGGGGGAAAAAAAGCAAAGATGTGTTATGTAAAAATACCGGACTGGAATGCTAGTTAAAGATATTGAGCTGTAGAAAGATGAGCCACCTACTGAATCAATAACAGCATTGTAGTTAGGACCTTGAGGGTGTTTGCTGCCTTATTGAGTGGCTGGTTCCATTCTCTTTAACCTGTGACAGCTAATGGGACTGGACCCTGGGGCAGAATTACTACCCAATTCATTAATGATGCTTATGAGCACCCACCAGTGAATGAATGAGACACTGAAACATCCTTCTTAATGCTAAGCTATTCAAATGAGGGAATTTGGTATACACACCCTTTTTACATCATCTGAACTTTCTCTCTTTCCTAAGCAACTCTTTATTATACCTGGCCACAGAAGCAGCATACAAAGACAGTGGAACACTGAATTCGAAATTACTTTATAACCCAAAACATCATTATTACATTTAGCCAATAAATTTGAAAGGCTAATAAGCAGAGGGAACTTCTACCACAGATTCTATCCATTTATGAAGTATGGTGTACAGCCGAGGGTAAAGTGGTCTTAAATCAACTGAAATATTTGTGAAATAATCATTTAAAAATGGATTTTGGATAGTAAAACTGACTGGTGAATCATAATATTAAAAGAAATGTTCAAGTAAGAACAACTTTTCATCTCTAGTCAGAGTAAATGATGGTAACACTAAAATGAAATACTTAATAGGAGAGTACTTGTACATGAAATCTAGAGAAGATAGCAGACCACCGTTGTTAATGACACTTGTAGATGTATTTGAACTCACTCTAAATTGATGGTACCTTTGAATGTGACTTCTGCCTGCCTGGCTTTCACAGCATTTAAGCATCCTGATCACCCCACCTTCACCCCTGCCAAAGAGCTGTGAGAAATTTATTTACAGCATGGCCTCTTTATTCAGTTATGGGAGAAACACGGCAGTACTGATACTGTCACTAAGCAATAATCAGCATATTTAAGTAGAAATAAAGTGAAAAAAGAAATAAAAGATAAAGTAAAAAAAATAATAGATACTAGATTTTTCATAACATCTAGGAAGCTGAAGTTATAAACAGCTTCAGCATTTTACCAGTTAAAGCTATGTTAGACACTGTTCAGGCCTTCTTCTCTTGTTTCAGGCTAATTTTCTTTACCTTAAGAAACATAAACCCATCATTGTAGAAAAACCACAGGAAACAAATCCTCAATAATTAGAGTGTAAATATGCAGGCGACGCCTTCAAAGACACCAAGCGGTATTTGTGTTTGTTTGCTCACTGACAGTAAATGAGAAAGAGCATCTGCCAATCCTAGGTTTCAAGGTTTACATCTCCGGTTGAGAGCATACCTAATCTGCAGAGAACTACACAGATTCAATAGTTCTCACAAAAGAAAAATGTTTTTATATCGTGAAAGGAATCCTTTTTCTAAACCAAATGCCCTAGTTTTTCCCAGGTATTGTCTTGTTTTGTGGTTTACTCTTGAATCAAAAATAAAACCCAAGGAAGAAAAAGAAGCAGTTGATGCTCATCAGTGACATTTACCTTATACTAAAGTGCTCTTTTCACTAAGATTACAGACAGCTTTCACAGCACTAGAGTCAATATGGAAATGAATTCAAACATTTTTGATGTTGAAGTCAAGATTTAGTTTAGTGATACCAACAAAACAATAAGTTCTAATTCTACACAAAAAGAAAATGTGTGCTAATAGGAATTTGTTCCATTTTGTAATATGTCGTATGTGTAATCTGCACCATTGAGTGCATGATCGAGTCACTTTTTCTGTTCATTGATGTATGCAAAGCGTTTATGGTTCAAAGTTATCCATATGTCATGGAAAACAAAGATGAGATAAACTTGACATTGCTTTGACTTCCCAACTGGTAGGAAAGTTTACATCCTAAACCATGGAGAGAAGCTCTGGAGAGAAAAGTTTAGAATATGGAAGAACTTGTCCTCAGAGGCTGTGGAGGAAAAGTTTGTTATATTTGTTTTCCATTCATGGCAACAAAGGGCATGTGAAGAGATAAGAGCTTTTTCATAACCCAGTAAAAGAACCACGAGTCATTGAAGAAAGCTAGATTCTTACAGAATCAGAACAATGTGTCTTTGCAGTAAATCAGCTCAACAAATTCTTTAGCATTGGAAATAATCACAAAATATTATCTCTCTTTACACAAAGCTGTGTACCTAAACAGTTGTATTAGTTGTGATTGACATTCTCACAAAGGCTATGGTCAAACTAGAGGTGGCCTGCCCGGTGAGGAAAACACAAAGTGAACCAGAAGAAAAAGTGGGGATATTGCTTATTTGCATGTCAGTAGAACTTCCTCAGAAATAGAAACTTCCTGTCCTATCAGTCACTTCTGCTGAGACATTCACAACGATATCTATTGTTCACCCTTATTTTTCATCCACTGCAGAGGGGAAATATGATCTAAGTGATCCAGCAGTCATCAGATGTCTCTGGTGGCACACAGGCAGACAGCAATCTTTCTTGCTACCTCAGTCCCTTCATTGGCTCTTACTCCTCCAGCCTCATTGTTGATTTGCTACATCCTGCTCTTTGTTTTTTCCCTTTGTACCTGAATTCTATCTATGGACAATCTCACTAATATCTATGGCTTCTGGGGTACCTGGATGGCTCAGTCAGTTAAGCTTCTGACTCTAGATTTTTGGCTCAGGTCATGATTTCGCAGTACATGAGTTCAAATCCCACATCTGGCTCTGTGCTGAGAGTGCAGATCCTCCTAAGGATCTTCTCTTTCCCTCTTTCTCTGCCCCTCTCCTGCTTGTGTGCTCTCTCTCTCCTTCTGTCAAAATAAATAAATAAACTTTAAAAATACATATCTATGGCTTCTGATGGCTTTCACCCACATGGAAATGCTGAATACCCTCAGATCCATGTCTGCTTCTGAGAAGTCTCTTCTGAGTCCCAGACCAATACATGCAATTTTCTACTAAGTGGCTTTATTTGAGAAGGCAACTCAAACCAAAGAAGCCCGATAAACGCACAACTAAAATCACACATCTTCCTCCCAAGCCAGCCCCTTCTGTTTTCTGTCTCAAATAGTGGTATCACATACCCCTAAATCACCAGGAAGTGCCTCTCTGTCACTTGCATCCAATCAGAAACACTAATACATCTCAGATACTGTTGTAAACACGTTTCACATGGTAACATTTTAAAAGATATAAGTGGCATAAACATTGCATTAGTTTCAAGGGCACAACATAATAATTCAATATTTGTGTATATGGCAAAGTCACTGCAATAAGTTTAGTTAATATCTATCACCATCTACACTTATAAAAATTTTTATTGTGCTAAAAACCTTTAAGATCTAGTCTCCTAACAACTTTTAAATATAGAATACAGCATTATTAACTATAGTACCCATGTTGTATGCTATATCCCTGTGAGTTATTTATTTCATAGCTGGAAGTTTGTATTTTTTAACCCATTTCACCCACCCTCCACCCTTTCTTCCCACCCTGGCCTCTAGCAACCACCAATCTGTTCTCTATATCCATGAACCTGGTGTTTTTGTTTGTTGCTGTTGTGGTTGTTTAGATTCTCAGTATGAGTGAGACTGCACAGTAGTTGTCTTTCTGGTTTATTTCACCTAGCAAAATGCCATCAAGGCTCATCTTTATAGTTTCAAATGACAAGACTTCCTGCTTTTCATGGCTGAATGCTATTCCATTGTGCGCGCGCGCGTGTGTGTGTGTGTGTGCACGCGCGCACACACACACACACACACACACACACACACACACTTAATCCCCAAAGCAATCCAATGAGGTAGTAGATTCTGTTATTACTCCCATGTGGCAGATGAAGAAACTGAATCTCCAAGTTGCTCAAGCCCAGAACTGATACCTAAGGCAACCAATTTTTGAGCCTAGCCCATCTGACATTACAATATCAAACTACCCCTTTATAAAGCTCATCAATTCTACCCCTTAAATATCTGTCAGTTCCTTCCTCCATGCCCTCATCAGTACCATTACTTCTTAGTTAAACATGTACCATCTAGACAATAATGAGGATCCCCTAACTTGTTTCCTTACCTCAAACCCATCATTTTCACTGAATTCTCTAAAACGGGCATCTAAAAATATTACTTCCCTGCTTTTAAGCCACCACTGACTCCCCTTAACTGATGATAGTCTTTCCAATTTTTTGACAGAAATCAAAGCCCTTGCAAGTTAGGTTCCTAATTTACTGAATCATTCCTGGTGCTCTACTCGAGACACGCACACACACAGGTTTCCAATTCAATATCTTTCATTGGGCTCTTTCATCTGCATAGAAAGCCCTTCTTCCACCTTCACTAAGACTGATTCCTAATTATTCTAAGACATAAATTTAGGGCACAACACAGGAAAGCCTTCCCTGATTCCTGACTCCATATGTGGCATCAATGGCCACTCCCCTGTGCTCCCCATACTCCCCTATAAATGTCTTAACACCTGCTCTCCTTGACCCCCACAGTGGCCAGAAGAATAGACCTCAGTGCCAGGCACCCTGGGTTTGAGTCCTGGCTCTGTCACTTACCAGCTTTGAGACCGGGCATTCACAAACTTAGTCTCTATTATTACTGCCCTCATCCCACTGTGCAAGATTTGTCTCTTATCTGTCTTTCTTGACAGACTGTGAACCAAAATGCTGAGGTATCTTCTACATGTGGCTGTCTGAAGCTTCTACTATGATGCCTAGCCCATATCAGAGGCTCAAATAAGGTTAAACTAAACTAAAAATAAAACATGGAGTCCTACTTACACTGTGAATAATAAATATACATGACTTTGTACAGGATGTTTTTGAAGTAATTTCCAAAAGGGTTTGAATTGATCTATGAATGTAAGACATAAGAGACTACAGAAAGATGATGGGATTGGCCTCACCTTTACCAGCGCCACTGGGGGAAGCATATCAAACCCTCTTGCAACAGAATATAATACATCAGACTGGTGTCGCAATTCTGTGTTCAATGTTTGATGGTGCATGAGCATCCCAGAAAGAAGCAATCAAACTGAAGAATAAATTCAGAAACGGCACAGCACAACTTGGTATTTGCTTTGCAAGAGAACTGGTGATCTTGACTTCCACTTTGTATTTTATGTTATACCATTACTCTAAAAACCTCTGTTTGGGGCTGTTTTTCTCCTGCGTACCATCGTTTTTTGTAATGACCCTTCAAATGGATTTGGTTCCATGTTAGTGGTAGCAAACAGGGGAGACATTTAGCTTTCCTCTTTATAATTTTAAACAGGGATCCAGAAATATAAATACATTGCAATGAATTATACTTTATCCCATTATCATCCCATTTTGATGAAGTCAGTTTAATTGTTCTTTGGACCAAATGTTTAAAATTTACTAATTTGAGACTTCCACACATTGTAATAATTAATTTTTAACATTTAGTTATTTGAGAGAGACAGAGCATGAATGGGGGAGGGGCAGAGAGAGAGAGGGGGAAACACAGAATCTGAAGCAGGCTCCAGGCTCTGAGCTGGCAGCACAGAGCCTGATGTGGGGCTCGAACTCATGGACCATGGAATCATGACCTGAGCTGAAGTCAGAGCTTTAACTGATGGAGCCACCGAGGCGTCCTATGTAATAATTAATTTTTAATCAAGTAAATGTTGGTTTGAATTTGATACAAGTGTCCTAAATCCAGCCATGAAAAGTAATAGTTGCCACTCAGTCTTGGGTCTGAAGTCCGAAAAACAATTAGTCCTGAAAAAATTCTGCCAGCACATCTAATGAAATGTAGTGAACTCTTTCTCCCTCTTACTTTAAATCCTATACTGAGATTTTTTTTTTTAATTTTTGTTGTGGAGGAAGGCTACTGGCTGCCTGAGTTTGAAAATGCTCTATTTTCACTTCACATAATTGTCCTTGGGACACCAGAAGGCTGCCACCAAGTAGCCCTTCAGATATTAGAAGAAATAAGAACCAAAAAGCCATTATCTCTGAGTTGCCATTACCAAAAATGAATCATCCAAATCACTTCTTACCTTTGTGTTGTGTGTTTCCACAAAATGGTTTAGATTCCTAGAAAAGAAACTGGTTGGTTCAGACTGAGTCAAGAGAACCTCTCTTTAACCAGGAAGCAATCTGGTGAGTTTGGAGTGTGGGGTGTGTATGTGTGAGTGTGTGGGTGTGGGTGTGGGTGTGGGTGTGGGTGTGTGTATTACACCACCAAACCATAAATGTGTGACTCAGGCTAGACCAATGAGATGTAAGTCCTAAACTGTTACAGGAGATTGTGAGAAAGAGGTCTTCTCTTTCTATTGGAATCCCTAAGCTGGTAGGATATAACCCTGGAGCCACTAATGGCCATTTTACCACTTTCTCACCTCTTGGGAAGAACTTCCCTTTCCCAAAAATGAAGACAAAACAAAGGACAAACACAGTCTTCTGCTGTGAAAGTCTGAGAGTTGGATCCATGTTTTCTACCAAATAAATCATTAACATTTTAGGGCTTTGGCACTTGGCATCCACTGGAAGAGTCAGGGTTTTCTTGGCGGGGTGACTTTCAATCTCGAAGCATTTACACAAGTAGGATGCCACCCTAAGATTCTTCTCTGTACAACCTATTCTGAGAGGTTGTGGTCACCTAATATCTCCATCAGAAAAGAATATCAGTGAGACCTTTGAACATAAAATAGCCCCTAATGTAAAAGATATACTTTAATAACTTGCTTCTTGATGAGTCATTCAAACAATAATGGCTCTAAAATGTAGCCTGACAGCAAGTAAGTAAAGGGAGATATTTATTTGAGTAAGATAATACTTATCTCAAGGAAGGAAGATTCAGAAAATACCCTAAATTACAATGACCAAGGTGCAAATGAAAAATTTGGGGGATTGGTCTGAGGTAGGGGAGAGGGGAAGATTGGGTTTCTTAAAAAACAACAACAACAACACTACGAAGGTCACCGCTGTCCACTATGCCTACTAAGAAGTGTGTGTGTCTCCGGAGAAAAAACGGCCTGCTAGTAAATGCCCCAGAAAAACACATTCTAAAATTGTACATGGTCCTAAATGATAAGGTTTTGAGAGAAGAGAGAAGACAAAGAGGAAACGATTAAGCTCTTGACAAATGAAATAACTTATAATGAGTTCCTTAAAAAATATGAATAACTAAGGCAGAAAAGCAACTGGTGCAAAACTGGTGCAGAAAAAAGGCATTCATTTGGGGAGCCATAAATCACTCTTTGCTGATAGTGACACCTCCCAAACTCAGCACAAGCCCGGTGTGGTGATATCAACACTGGAACCCTCTGAACACACAGCTCTATCAAGAAAGACAATAGTGTTTAAAACTGTATCTATGATGTGTTTATTATTGGTTTTGAGAGCTGCAAGCAGGGAAGGTATTGTGACTGGGCAGAAAGCATCCCTAGGCACCCCACCATCACCAACACCACCACCAAGTAATGGCTCGGTGTTCGTGGCAGCAGAATGCAGGAGAGAAAGACCCTGCATTGAGAGAACTGGGTATTGTACTGGAATCCAGCTGGGTCCAGTCTCCAGCCAGCCTACCTCGCCCCACTTTTCAGGACCCTGTCTTCTTTCTCTTCTTCCTTGTTTCTGTAGCATTCCTTTCTTCTCCTTTCTTCTCCTCCACCCCCAAACCATAGAAACATTGCTTGCATACCCAAGATCACACAGGTGGTAGGTAAATAGAAGAGCCGAATTCAAAACTAGACTGATTCCAAAGACTCTGCTCTTTCCACAAAATGCAAACCTATGGCCGAAACTTTAAAAAAATGGTAATGAATGAAGTATTGTGCAACCATTACAATTGATGAAGTCCATCTTGTATTAAAGTGGCAGCGGTGCCTTGGTGGCTCAGTCAGTTAATCCTCAGACTTCAGCTCAGATCATGATCTCATCATTCTGCTGGCATCACAGAACCTGTTTCCTGATCCTCTGTCTCCCTCTCTCTCTCTCTGCCCCTCCCCTGCTCATGCGCTCTCTTGCTATCTCTCAAAATAAATAAATTTATTAAATGGGAAAAATCAGGTTACATAAACATATGTGTGTATGTATAATAATTCATTTTTTATAATTAAGATCTTTTTTAATATTACATGCATAGAAAAACCTTGGAAAGAAATATATTAAATGTTTAACAGCGATTCTCTCTGGGTAATTGAATTGTGAGTGATTTTTCATCGTCTTTACTGTACATTTTATATATGCCAATTATTTTTGCTATAAACATTTCTTGTAGTTACAATTTTAAAGAAAGATACTGTATTCATTTATCCAACAAATGTTTATTGAATACCTAGTATGAGACGTTAAATGTAGTAGGTACATTAAAAAAAGATGTCCCTGCCATCTTGGGATGTCACTTTTCACTTTATTTCTACTCGACTTGGGTGAGAAAGGAAAAACTAAACAACAAATAATAAGATGAATATATAATATCCAGGTGGTGATAAATTCTACTGAGATATTAAAAAAAACTGTGGATCACGTCAGCTCAAGTATACTCATTCTTTTTGTAGAAGTACAATAGACTGCCAAAATCTTCAAAAGTAATTCAAAGGCTTTAAATCATCCATTAAATTATTTAACAACTATTTTTTTCTATATATCTTAGACAATCCATGTCTTGAAAGTAAAAATAAATAAGATAATAATTGGCCTGAAGGGGATAACAGTGCAGTCAATAGCAAGTTGTATAAGAAAGAAAACTGATAGTCCTGGATAAATATTATGGTTACACCATCTTGGGAAAAAAGATGCATTCAGAACATTCCCAAAATAGTTTATTTCTGTGTTATCCCTCACCCTCCCCTCCCAAAAGCATGGAGTCATGATAAGGTTGGCAAAATATGAGGAGGAAAGCCTGTGACAAGCATTGTACTGTGGATAGAGTACTGTATATTTTCCTCTTTATCAATTTTGCTCCTTAAATTTCTTAGGATTATAAAAGTATTCCTCTTATAATTATAGAGTAGCATCTTTCAATGCTCACAGAATGGAAAATTGGAACTGAAAGAAATATTTCTAAAAGCAACAATAAAATGACCCCTAATTTTACCATCCAGAGGCAATCACTGCTAATACTTAACTTTCTCTCTTTTGACTGAAATATAGGACTTGATTGCATGAAGTGGAGTATAGATACACAGAATGGTAATTTTTGTGGAAAGATAAATTGGGGTCACTTTTAATCTATCCAGTTTGGTTTTAATAGTCTTCAAGCTTAGCATTTTAGTGGCAAAATTCTATTTCCAGTCATCATGTTCCCTGTTTCCTAATCTTTTAATTCATTTTCTTTCTTACCTGGTCCATAAGGTGACACTCTTACATGGTTTAAAGCAAAAGTGAAATGTTAGCCAATTTCCAAAAGCGTCTATCAAGGGGGTGACAAGTGTAATGTTGATAGGTACAGAGGAGTGACATGACTGACAAGATGTGAATGCCCATGGCACTGCACTTAAAGATGACGAGCAAGTGACAACAGCAACAGACTGTGTATTGACCAGCACAGAGGGGGCCGGGCAGCCTGCAGCAACACAGAAGACAGGAAGATCGAGATGAAATTGTCAAAAACACATAAAAGGAGTGAGCATCCAAAGACAGAAAGCTGTGTGTTGAGTACAAGAGCCCCCCAAATTCTTCACCACAGTGTGAAAAGGAAATGACACCTTTGGTCTGGATATCTTTTTTCTTCTTTCCCATGCCTCCGTTCATCCTTATTTCTCTTCCCAATGTCTCCATTCTCCCATAGTTTCTCTTGTTTTCCTATTTGTACGCTCAATTTTCTCCTTACCAAGCTTCGAAGAAGTCCACAACCCCTCCTCTCAAAGGCGAACTTAAAAACAGAGCAGAAATGAAGGAGATAAAGTCTCCCTCTTCCAGAACACACAAACTAGTAGTTCTGGAGTCTGTTTGGCAATCCCTCTGATGCTCTTTGCCAAGTCCTGAGTGTCTCTCTCCTGGAATGACCCAACTTACCACATGTTGTCTGTCATGAAAACTTGCTTCTCCATTCAAAAAAAGAAAGAAAGAAAGAAAGGAAAAAAAAGATGTCTCTGTATCAGCTTACATTTTCAAAACAAGCATTAAAGATAACAGAAGAGATTAACTAGGGATGTTTTGCATTTTTTAACCACAATAGATTAGAATGCAGTTTGGTTAGGGCTAGGGCTAGGAAAAAAGTTTTGCTGCAATGGGGTTACTAAATTTGAGGTGATTTGTATTTTGTTCTTTATAACAACGAGTGATATATGTTAAGAGTGAACAGAACTGTAATAGTGTTGTATGGTGACGGACGGTAGCTACACTCGGGGTGAGCACAGCACAGTGTACAGACTAGGGTACACCTGAAATTCTGCAACATTGCATGTCAACTATAACTCAGCTTAAAATTAACAGATAAATTTTTAAAGTGAATGGAAATTCTCCAGTATTCTTGGGAAAAATGGATGCGAAGGAATACTGGATTTACCCCCTGCTGCGTCTGTGTCAGAGCTTTATCCCTGGAGCTATTTAAAAGCCCCTTGTAACTGAAATTTCTAGAATACAATAACTTCATTGTTGCAGGTATAAAGAACTTAGCCTCTTTTCTCCCCTTTATTTTTCATTCAAATTATTATTTTGTAGAATTCAATTTATAACAATTTGTGTTCTTCCGCAGAATACTACAATGGAATTGTATGAGAAGACAGTGACCCAGTCAGGCAGGGTTCGAGAACCCAGGGGAGGGACCCACAGGACCCGTCGAGAGGGTCCTTGGCTTCACACAGGATAGAAAACAAACATGAACCAGAGAAAGTGGAAACAGAGTTTCCTGAAGAGGTGACAGAAAATAGCAGGAGTGTCTGGGAGACTCTGAAAGGAAAGGAGAATGAGTCTCATCATTGCTTGGGGTTAGGGATTTATAATGGAAATGGGTCTCAGGGATGCTTTCTTTTGGGAATTTAGGGGAGGATCCAATCAGAGGTGAGCCTCAGGTGAACAGGTGCTATCTTATAAGTTACAGAAGGTAGGGGTATCGACGCCAGCGTCTGCTGAGGTTTGTTTGAAGCTCAGGTCCTGGAACAAGTTCAGGATCTGGCTCTTCTTTTCAAGGTGCTATCAGGTGTTAGGAGCCTAGGACAAAACTCAGAGAATGATTAACTTTCTTGCTTCCCCCTGGAAGCAGGAACATAGCTTGTCTAGCTTATTCAGAGAAAAAATATGGAACATGAGTAAGTGGGGGCTATCAGAGAGACAGTGGAGAAGGAGCCTTCCGAAAACGGGCTCCCTTTAGTTTCCATACTTCAACAGTATTTCCATATATGGTTTGATAGACATTTTCAAAGAATTAAAATTTGGAAAACAATCTCTGCCCCAGTTTACCAAAAAGATTTCACATAATTCCACAATATTTATGAACTTAAAGAGGAAAGAAGTATTATTTTCTAAATACCTCAAAAATGTGCACAGAATGAGGATGGAGTAGATGGTATACTCAACGAAACTGACCAAAGGTGGCAGAAGGGGCCACTTCCTCCCCACCAGGAAAAAAAAAGAACCTGAGTGCCTGGGTGCAGGTACACGTGTGTGCGTGTGTGTGTGTTGATTCAGTCCTCTTACCTAAGCATTGTCTTCTTTTTGGTCCTCTTTAACAATCAGAATAATCTCAGTCTCATACTTTCTATTCCTCCTTGCCAGATAAATGTCCTTGTCCAATTCCTTAGTGCCAAGATGGTACAAGAGCAGAAGACATTCAAGAGACAAAGAAAGAAATTCAAGGTGAACGGGTGTACTGTCTTGGCCAGGGCTGTCCCTAAAAGCAAACGTCCAGGACTCTGTACTGATGTCATTAAACTTTTGCATATGGAAAACACCATGCACATTTTACTTTAAATATCACGTTTTGTGGTGGAATTTGTTTATAACATCATAATTATTTTTATTTGAATAATGCATAAGACATTAATTTAACACAATAAAATAACCTGCCTGTTAAAATGTGTGATTTTTTTTAATTTATTTTTGAGAGATAGAGAGAGACAGTGTGAGCAGGGGAGGGTCAGAGAGAGGGGGAGGTACAGAATCTGAAGCAGGATCCAGGCTCTGAGCTAGCTGTCAGCACAGAGCCTGACATGGGACTCGAACCCACAAACTGTGAGATCATGACCTGAGCCAAAGTCAGACGTTCAACCAACTGAGCCACCCAGGCGCCTCTAAAATATGTGATTTTAAAGTCGAGTTGCCAAATTTACATCACATTTATGTTACTTCTTTACGATTACAGCACAAAGTATTTCCTAGAAGAACTCATATCCAAAACTCTAAGGGTGAATGGGTTGGAAAACGTAACTCAAAACCAAACTCTCACTATAAAACCAGGCTTTCCAGGGCATATCTGAATTGCATGTTGCTGAATGGGAAATAGTAAAAGAAGGAAAACACCCAAAGACAAAACAATGAAGAGGTGATACATTTTGTTTTTAAGGAAGACAGAGGTCCTTGGACAAGTAAAACTTTCCTTGACAAGCTAGCTCTTGTGTGCCTTTGTAGCTTGTTGTAAAAGGAGAAGGTTAAAAAGTATCTATTGTTTCCACATCATGACAAAAACGCTCATCTCTGCAATCCTACTGACAGCGATCTCAGCGGGCCTCTTTTGCCACCAAAGGAATAGTTCTCTGCCGCCATTAGCACCTAATTGGCCCAGCAGCTAACCCAGAAGAGACCTTTCCTTCGGTGGTCACTGCCCCCCCTGCAGTGATTTGCACCCACTGACACCATAGCAGCTAATTCACCTTCACGACCTGTCAGCTTCTACTCAGGTCACTTTAACTCTGCTTCCTTTGTGACATGGATCTGCTTTTAAAATGGTGATAATCTCGGAAGCATTCCTCGCGGGATTCAGTTGTGATTATATAATCTGTCATAGACCCGAAGGAGCTCTAAATACAGGCGGACACTGAGATTTCACCAGGGATAAGGCACTGAAGAGCCCTTGTGTCGAATAACTTCCTCGCTTCCCCTTAGAAGAAATTCTGGGGTTTTTTTATTCGCGTACAAAAGCATTCAACGAGGGCAGCATTGTTATCAAAAGGGCGAGCAGGGGAGAGCTCTTAGCCATTAGCCAAACATCATTGTCCAACCCACCCTCTGATCTAGGAGCTGAAATCAAAAGCGCACACTTTGGAATGAACGGTAATTGGGACACTAAGTGATTTGAACAGTCATAATTGGTGTGTCATTGCCCGATACAAGCAAAAGAGAATACATAAATAGGAATTGTTCTGTGCTGGCCTATACAAATCTCACACACTTGAAGCAATGAGGCTACAATTACCCATCGTACCGGAGCCCCTGGCACCTCGATTACATATGTCTCCTTCAACACGGCTCCAATTTCCACTCTCAGCTCGCAGTTAACTTTCTTGCCATTTTTTACATGGACGTCCTTCATGCCAGCAGATCTGTATATGTAATTTGGTAAGGAAAGAGTAATCTTGGCCAAACGCCAGCCACCATCTTATGTTGGCCTGAAACCAGTCATGCTGAAAACTGATTCTCACCTTGTCTCACACAGGAACTACTGACATGAAGTATATTCATCTACACCCACCTGCACACCCACCCCGTGGAGTGACAGACACATCCCCCATGCAGGCATCAATCCACACATACAGATAGGGTGCCGATGGACTGGGGCCTCCCATAGCCAGACGTTGATTGTAGATGTGTATACGCATGCATGGACACTCACGGTCACATAGTGATACTTGCAGAGATAGTCACACGTATGCACACAGCTGTTTTCAATCAATAGGACAAACACAGCATTTCCCAAAATCTCTACCATGGGCCACTGCCCTCATGAAATATTCACAGCCAAGAAATATCTCATGGACAAAACTCCCAGAGGCAAATATACTAGGGAATCCAGTGTGATGTCCTTCTGCCTCTTAGAGTTTCTCCATGTACATTGACCAGTCTTTCATTAAAAGATCACACATAAGTAAGCATCATTCAATATTCCACACATTTAACTGTTCTTTTCCTGAAGCTTCTTCTATGCCTGAAACATTTGGCATATGAGGATACTAAGTCTCACGCTTACTATTCATTGTGTATTGAATAGAATGAGTAAGTGGGGCAAAAGCAAAAGAAAAGAAAGAAATGTATTCCTGGCTGTTGATAGGATGTGAAGGATACACACAAGACCTCAAAAAAACAAAAGCCTTTATTATGAAACAGCATTTAATCTGTTCAAAGCCGTATTTAAATCAAACTATTTTAGGGGCACTTACATGGCTCAGTTGGTTAAGCTGCTGAGTGGCTCAGGCCATGGTCTCATGGTTCACGGGTTTAAGCCCTTGCATCAGTCTCTGCACTGACAGCTCGGAGCCTACTTGGGATTTCTCTCTCTCTGCCCCACCTGACTTATGCTTTTTCTTTCTCTCAAAAGAAAAAAATAAACTTTAAATAAGATAAAATAAATCAAAGCAGTTTAAAAGGTATTTATTTTTAGAATCCAGTCCTACAACCAGAAGCTCTATGTCAAAACATAGTTTGTTTCTAAAAACCTTTAACTAAGATTTATTGCAAAGAACCTACATTTCAGTGTGCGTGAACTCCAGTTACAGAGGTAAAATGCATGCGCGCTCACACACACACACACACACACACACACACACACACACACACACTAAGAGTCCAGAGATAGTTCTTTTCTTCAAAAAAGAAGCAAAAAAGACGGAAGTGAAGATTCTGAGACAGACATGGAGTTCCCATGACATGAAGTGTCGAATCTGTTTTCCCGGGGAAAAATACCATGAAGTGGGGCTTAGACGAGCACAGAAGTACCACATCCTCCTCACTCCCCTGCAGGTCTGCCTACTGTGGAGGAAGAGCTGAAGGACAAGAGTCATCACGTGAGAAGTGGAACCAAGGACACTCCCAAACCTGAGCCAGCACACTTTTACAGAGCTCACCAGATGAGCACCCAAGAAAGTATAAAGCCCCAAATGTCTCTTTTTGAAGCCATCAGTGGAGAAGGAGATGACCAAAAATCTTCATAGTAAAGAACCAGAAAGAAAGACACCAAACTAGACAAAGGCTACTGTTCTCATTAACCTATTTCAAGTCCTCCCTTATGTTTGGAATGTTTGGCACTACTTACATCTTGATACATTTTTAATTTTGTTTATTTATTTATTTTGAGAGAGACTGAACACACCAGAGGAGGGGCAGAGAGGAGGAGAGACAGAATCCCAAGCAGCCTCCATGCTGTCAGCACAGAGCCCAATACAAGCCTTGAACTCACAAATCTTGAGATCATGACCTGAGCTGAGATCAAGAGTCAGACGCTTAACTGACTGAGCCACCCAGGCGCCCCAGCATTTTGATACATTTTAATAAAGGATTCTACTCCTTATTTATAAAGGCTAAAAGTAGGGGGGAAATGGATAATCAGATTAAAACATGTTTCTCACCAATTACATGTCCCAGAGCACCAGAGGTCACCTGTGGCCTCACATCCTATCACAGATTCAGGTCATGGGGGTTAATTCAGAAAATGTGCACACATATGGTAATGAAATACATCACAAAAGGCCAGCCATAGTATCCACTGAGGCATTTCCCCATTTTCTGTGGACAAAATCTTGCTCATAACTCCACTGCACAGATGGCTGAGCGAAGGGCTATCCACCAAAAACACTCAATGTGGAGGTCAGGCTATTCTGAATGATCATGTTCCTGTGTCTAATATAATGCTGAATCTTAAGACAACACAACCTATGCCCTTTCCCGAGGCTATGAGTCTATGCCTCTACAAAAAAAAAAAGACATAATGTCATCTCAATATATCACTTTTGGTTTTAATCAGAACCTAGCTCTAGAGGCTCAACATTGTTAGCAGTAGAGAGTATGTCTGTATAATTTGCTGTGCAAACTGAGATACTTTTGAGAGTGTAAAAGGAATCAACAAGATTGCAGAACAATGCATATAAACTGGAATATCTTGGGCAAATGAAGATATATGATCATTCTATGGAGAGGGGCTGGATCCCAGATCCTAACCCAGCCTGGTACTTCCAAACAGTGCACGTGAAACTTCAGATCAAAGGCAATGGGTAAAACTTCCACTCTGGGTAGTTTGGGAGTTCCCCTTCCTGTTTCTAGGCTTTTTACCCATTCCTGTCCTATCTGTCTGTGATCTTACATTTAGACATACATACAAGTGAATCTTGCAATATTTTACTAAGTTTTAGTTAAACTGTCCACATAGTCAATTCAAAGTTTAAAAAGAACATCACAAAAAATTCTGGTAACAAACATGTTTTCAAAAGATGTCATAAGGTCAGAGAATCGCTCTTTTTTTCTGCTCAAGCTTCTTAAAAAGGAGAAGCCACAATGTTCTGTTTTTAGATCTATTCTGATTTCTATTCTAAAAATAAAAAGTAAAAGGCATCACATTGAGAACATGTAAAGAATGAAAGAAAAAGTCAGGAGACTTACACCAAAGAAATGAAACCCAAGGTCACGATCATAACAGGCTCTGTAGGCAGTGTTGGCAGCAAATCTAAGGGATGCTCTGAAGAGCATGAATAAAATCAGGACTGTGACTTAATGATTTTATTTATTGGCTCTTGTTCAGGGGTCAGGTACTTGAGTTCAAGGTCATGGACTTCAAATCATATATTTCAAAGTTCAGTCCTAAGTATAGGACAATTGCCTTCACTGTGTGCCTTGATATCTTCCAAAAATTTTCCCTGCTAAAAGATACATCCCTGTAGTTTCTGATGGAACCGGTGACCCCTGGTACTCTGTTGCCTACCATCTTCTGTAGCAGTGGTTATTACTTGTCTGGATCATAGATCACTTTTGAGAATCTGAAAAAAATAAAAAGCAATGGTTCCTCTCCTCCTTACCCCTCCCACCTGTGTGTGTGTGTGTGTGTGTGTGTGTGTGTGTGTGTGTGCATGTACTTAATATGGTGAATAATTTCAGGAGTTTTCAGGGACTTTGCCCACCCATAAGCAGGTTAAGACTTCTGCTGCTTTAGGACTTGAGAAGAGATACGTTTTTAAAAATGAACTAGGGATTTTGCCAACTTGAGGGCAATATGTTCACAGGTTAATCCTGTTTTACAGTTTAGGTAATATATTTTAAACTATTACAGTATATTTTCATCTGGCAATTAGTGCATCTTCAAGAATTAAGATGCTGAAAATGTGAAAGGTAATAAAACTAGGGAAGTCTACATTTGTAGATAACTCAGACTAAACTTTTCTTCATTAAACCAGTAATTATTAATCATTGACTATGTTTCAGACATTGTGCTATGTCCTGGGAATAGAACAAAATATAAGTTAAAGACTATGTCGCCTAAGGCCTACAATAAAATGGTGAGGGCTTTGAAACAGAGCTGATTTTTTAAAAACTTTTTATTAAAAACTTGTTTATACCGGCTAGGTGATCCATCTATCTTTACAGCCAAGTATTTTTATTTAAGATTTTTTTGGGGTGCCTGGGTGGCTCAGTTGGTTAAGCATCCGACTTTGGCTCAGGTCACGATCTCACAGTTCATGGGTTCGAGCCCCATGTCAGGCTCTGTGCTGACAGCTTCGGATTCTGTGTCTCCCTCTCTCTCTGATCCTCCCTTGCTCACACTGACTCTTTCTCTCAAAAATAAATAAAACATTAAAAAAAATTTTTAAGGTTTTGTTATTTTAAAAATAATAATAAATAAATAATAGTTATTTTATAGTATCTTTATTTTAAAATTGTTTTTACAATGTCTTATTTTAACCCAGAGAGCCATGGTCACGTTTGCATTATCTAGTTTGCTTTTTTGACAGCTAATTCTAGAAGGCATGCAGACAGTAGACAGAAAAGAATGACTTAGGATTAGGGGAATACTAGTTAACAGGAAGTTGTCTGAGTTACTGAAGACTTGAACTAACACAAACTTGATATGTTTGGACAGGAAGTATATTTGAAAGATTGGACTTAGTGATTAATTAGACAAAGAGGTTAAAGGGAAATAAAAAGCAAGGATGGTTCCCAAGTTTCTGATGTAAATGACTTGGAGAATGAAATCATCTGAGATGGAAAATGGAAGCGAAGCAGCTTAGAGGAAGGGAAGGAAATGTGGCAAGTATCCAATTAAGATTTTTGAGCTCATAGTGCCTATAGGATAGCTAATAGACAGACCACTGAATATATGTGTCTAGGTCTCAAGAAAGGGTTTTGAATCAGTGCAGGACTCCTCAAAGGGTCCACTGACCCACAGTGTTCTCTGAGACACTTTCAAGAAACTCATGAGGTCTACTTAAATAATATCACAAAGACATTAACCTATTTTCCTTTCTTCATTGCATTGGTATTTGCACTATGGACGCAAAAGCAGTAGTGGGCAAAAGTAACACCTTAGTTAAGGAAAACTGCCAACTTCATTTTATTGGAAAATTTAATGAAAGGAAGTAGGCTAAAAGGTGCAAAAGGGCTCAGGCTAGCACCTGCACAACTATATTGACACTGGAACATTAGAAAATTGAACAGCCCTCAAAGATCAAAATAATAATAATAATAAACTGGCATCATAAATACAAACCTTTAAAGAGCCTGGGGTAACATTTATATGATATATTCGTGTCTAGTGACTGTTGGTCTGATGTGACAGTGTCACTCAACTAGATCGGAATTTTTACAGTCAAATCTAGTAATTTAGGGTAATGGCAAGTAACATATAGTAAAGTTTAGGGAAATATTTCATTTCATGAATATTCCCAGTTTTTTAAAAAATGCATGAGTCTGCATGACCGAAAGCAATACTTTGTCTTAAGTTCATTAAGCTCTAGAGAAAACATTATCTCTACTAAAGCAAGTATAGGGGTACCTGGGTGGCTCAGTTAGTTAAGCATCTGACTTCCGCTCAGGTCATGATCTCACAGCTTGTGAGTTTGAGCCCCAAATCAGACTCTGTGTTGACAGCTCAGAGCCTGGAGTCTGCTTCCAATTGTGTGTCCCTCTCTCACTCTGCCCCTCACCCACTCATGCTCCATATCTCTCTCTCTCTCTCTCTCTCTCTCTCTCTCTCTCTCTCTCTGTCTTAGGAATAAAGCATTTAAAAAAGTTTTTAAAAATGAAGCCAAGTATATGTAGGTTTCTGTGAAGTTTTGTTTTAGAGTGTGTATGTGTGTATCGGTGTGCCTGTGTGTGTCTGTTTGTAAAGAATGATTTATTTGATCTCCTGAGTTTGTTCATCAAATTTAAAATATATGCAAAACCTCTTCTTTCTTTCCATTTGGACATTGAGAAGTTTAGAAATACCAATGAAGCATCACAGCCTCCTCCCTTGCATGCCAGACTACCCCCATCCATTGCAGAGAGGCAAGACTGTCAGGCACTCAACCCTCGTGGGAGCGGGTCATATCACACCATAACAGCTCAATGACACCCTCTAGTGGGGACTCCCTAGCTCTAATTTTGAGGAGGGGGAAATTTTTTTGTCTTCGTCTCTACTTCATCTTTAATTGTAACGCATGGCATTTTAGAAATTAGACATTGCATACAAAAAAAAGTCTTTAATGGAGAATATATTCTTATTAGAAGACTAAATTAAAAATAGAAATTGAGCATCTAAGACAGTCTTAGAATTCTATAAAATATATTAAAAAGCAAACTGACTTCAGAAGGGCAAAAGGAACCTTTTCCTCAGCTCTAATGACCCACTTAAAGCCCCCAGCTTTAATTTTCTGAGTACAGTCTGACTGCAATGACCAGAAACATCCTTCCTGCAGAGACATATTCAAACTAAAAGCAAGGAAAGGCCTATTATAAGCACAACTAAGCCAAAACGTCTGTGTGAAAAAGAGAAAGAAGAGAAGAAAGGAAGGTATTTTTGTATGTCAATACATCTTTGCTAGGGCAAAAATCCCAGGTGAGCTTTCTTTGGTTCAGATATAAGAGAATACACAGGCAAGTCGAGAAGAAAAGAGGGTCTGTAAGTCATTCTATCTTGGGTAAAGGGTTGAAGGACATTTGTGAACATAGGCAATTTAGGGGATGGTAAGGGAATAAACGCATATTGCCATTGTATATGTCACCATTGTGGGAGTCCATTGATCAAGACCTAGTACTCAGTTCTCTGTAGTTGGGTCCATTGCAAAAGTCAATATTGAAAGTTAGTCAAATGCCCTGGAACAGTACAGGCCATGCTGTCAGGAGAGGAATTCCTTGGAATACACTGTGGAAGGGCCACAAGACCAGCTGCAGACAACTCTCAGTCTCAAGTGACAAATTATCAGCCACCCCTTTGTGAATAAAACCTGAAGACTTACATTGGAACCTACCGCGTGTTTGTTCATTTTATATATCTGAGTATTTCTGCTCTTCCTGAGTGAATGCAGGTTTAGGCATTCAAAAAAAGATTCTTTTGTAAAATGCTCAAGTTAACACATACAAATGTCTGAATGACCTAGACCTGACCTGACTCTTCAGACTCAAGCTTCTGGTCTCCAGGTATGAGATCATTTCTACTCCTTGTTTGTTGAACGTTACCTCAGTCTGGATGTGTTCTGTAACACAGTCTATGTTCTAGATTAGTGGGAAGCAGGTCATCTCAGCACCGTGTAGCATAAGAGGAACTGGTCACTACTTGAGGCAGAACACTTGGATTAGATGTTTGGATTCTAACTCTGCAAATGACAAGCTGTGCAGCCTCCACCAAGTCATTAAGCATCCCTGATGTGATTTCCTTGACTGAAAGAATTGGAGAAATTATCCGTGACCTTCAAATCTAATGAGATTTACTGAAAAATTAACATGATCATATATGCAAAAGCACCAAGTACATATAATACTCTATTAGCATTTGGTTTTCTAAGTGATTCTTATAGCTTTTTCCTTTTTTTCAAGTTTTTAAACTTTTTTTTGAGAGTGAGAGAGCACAAGCAGAGGTGGTGCAGAGAGAGAGAGAGAGAGAGAGAGAGAGAGAGAATCCCAAGCAGGCTCTGTGCTCCACGCTGAGCCCAGTGCTTGGCTCTATCCTATGACCCATGATGAGATCATGACCTGAGCCAAAATCAAGAGTCAGACACTTAACTGACTGAGCCACCCATGTGCCCCAATAGCAATTTCCTTTTTAATAGTTATCTTGAATTTTATTTGTAGCTGTTTTTTATTAACCAGATCTTAAACTAAAGGGTCTTTTTAGTTATAGATGGAAAAATATGAGCAAGGCTGGTTAAGTGCAAGAACTCAAAATTTTCAAAATAAGTGTATCTCCTTACTGGTATGTGCCCACCATCCCTTTTTTCAAATTCCTGTTTTCCCAGAGGAAGGACCAGACATTGATTTGCAATAGCAATACATCTATTCCATCTTACTGTGTAGATGTTAACTGATGCCCAATAATCAACAAACAGTTTGATTCCTTTTATCTTGAAACAGGAAATCTTCCTTTGCCATTCCCAAATAAAACTAGTATGTAACAGCATGGTGACTATAGCTAACGATACTGCATTGCATATTTGAAATTTGCTGAAAGAGTAAATCTTAAAAGTTCTCATCACACGAAAAATATCTTCATAACTATATAAAAATGTATTTTAGATGCACTCAGAACTATGAGGTTGGAGATGCTATCATACTTGGAAACATATTGACTTCAAAAAAAAATTTTAAGGGGTGCCTAGGTGGCTCAGTCGGTTAAGTGTCCAACTTCGGCTCAGGTCATGATCTCACGGTTCGTGGGTTTGAGCCCTGCATCGGGCTCTGTGCTGACAAAGCTTCTGCTCTGGACCCTGATTCTGATTCTGTCTCCCCATCTCTCTGCCCCACCCACACTCATGCTCTGTACCTCTCTGTTTCTCAATAATAAATAAATGTTAAAAATTTTTAAAAAATTAAAAAATAATTTAAGAACATACGTCTACCATGGTTCCTTTCTAACTAGGGCCCAACAGAATGGCTTCAACAAAGGATGACAAGAGAAAGAGGGGCTGTTCTGCCATCAACAAGGTAATGACCATGGAATACACCATCAACATTCACAAGCACATCTATGGAGTGGTTTTCAAGAAGCATGACCCTTAAGAACTGAAAGAGATCCAGAAATTGGTCATGAAAGAACATGAAAACTCTGGATGTGCTCATTGACATTAGATTCAACAAAGTTGTATGGCCCAAAGGAATAAGAGTGTTCCATACCATATCCATGTATTATTGTCCAGGAAGTGTAACAAGACTGAAGATTCACCAAACAAGCTCTAAATAAACATTAATTACCTGTGTACCTGTCATCACTTTCAAAAATCTATAGACAGTCAATGTACAGAAATTAGTTGCATTTCTATTCATCAATAAGGAAGCAGTAGAAAGAGCAATCAGGGAATAGATCTCATTTACTACTGAGCCAGAAATCATAAGACACCTAGGAATAAACCTAACCAAAGAGGTAGAAGATCTATACACTGAAAACTATAGAAAGCTTATAAAAATAAATTGAGGAAGACACAAATAAATGGAAAAACATTCCATGCTTATTGTTAAAATGTCTATAATACTCAGAGCAATCTAAATATTCAATACAAAACAATCTAAACATTCAATGCAACATTTATCAAAATAATATCAGCATTCTTTGCAGAGCTAGAACAATCTTAAAATTTGAGAAGAATCACAAAAGATCCCAAATAGCCAGAGTAATGTTGAAAAAAAAAAAAACCAAAGCTGAACGCATCACAATTTCAGACTTTAAGGTGTATTACAAAGATGTAATTATCAAGACAGTATGGGACTGGCAAAAAACCAGACAAATCAGTGGAACAGAATACAGAACCCAGAAATGGCCCACAAGTGTATTGCAAACTAATCTTCGACAAAGGAGGAAAGAGTATCTAAAGGAAAAAAAGACAGTCTCTTCAGCAAATGGTGTTGGAAAACCTGGACAGCAACATACAGAATGAACCTGGACCACTTTCTTACACCGCACACAAAAATAAATTCAAAATGGATGACAGATTTAAATGTGAGACGGAAACCATCAAAATCTTAAAACAGAAAACAGGCAGCAACCTCTATGACCTTGGCCACAGCAACTTCTTACTAGACACATCTCTAGAGCAAGAGAGACAAGCAAAAGTTAACTTTTTGGACTTCATCAAGATAAAAAAAATCTTCCGCACAGTGAAGGAAACAATCAGCAAAACTAAAAGGCAATGGGAGAAGATATTTGCAAATGGCATTTCAGGTAAAGTGTTAGTATACAAAATTGATAAAGAACTTACCAGACTCAACATCGAAAAAACAAACAATCCAGTGAAGAAATGGGTAGAAGACATGAATAGACACTTTTCCAAAGAAGACATCCAGAATGGCTAATAGACACATTAAAAGATTCTCAACATCGCTCATCATCAGGGAAATACAAATCAAAACCACAATGAGATATCACCTCACACCTGTCAGAATGCTTAAAATTAACAACTCAGACAACAACAGATGTTGGTGAGGATGCAGAGAAAAGGGAACTCTTTTGCACTGCTGGTGGGAATGCAAACCGGTGCAGTCACTCTGGAAAACAGCATGAAGTTTCCTCAAAAAATTAAAAATAGAACTACCCTATAACCCAGCAATTTTACTACTAGGTCTTTATCTAAAGGAAACAAAAATACTGATTCAAAGGGGCATATGCACCCCAATGTTTATAGCTGCACTATCAACAATAGCCAAATTATAGGAAAAGCCCAAATGTCCATTGACTGATAAATAAAGATGTGGTACACACACACACACACACACACACACACACAATGGAATACTACTTGGAGATTGAAAACAATGAAATCTTGCCATTTGCAACAACATGGATGGAACTAGAGTGTACTATGCTAAGCAAAATAAGTCAGTCATATGATTTTACTCATTTGTGGAATTTAAGAAACACAACAGATGAACATAAGGGAAGGGAAGGAAAAATAAGATAAAAACAGAGAGGCAAACCGTAAGAGACCTTAAATAGAAGAACAAACTGAAGTTGCTGGAGGGAGGGAGGCATGAGCTAAATAAGGGATGAGCATTAAGGAGGGTGCCTGTTGGGTTGAGCAGTGGGTGTTATATGTAAGTGATGAATCACTGAGTTCTACTCCTGAAACCAACACTGTACTGTATGTTAACTAACTTGAATTTGAATAAATATTTTTTTTTAAATCTAAAGACAGTTAATGTGGATGAGAACTAACTACTCATTGTCAAATAAAGGTATAAAACTGCAGTGTGTGTGTGTGTGTGTGTGTGTGTGTGTGTGTGTGTGTGTGTAGCTTGGTTGTTCTTTATTAGGAATGTATGAACACCTGTAGGGAAAAAACTGTAAGTGGAAAAAGAAAATAACCACTAGTGGAGAAAAATGTGCTTTCTTGTTGATTTTTTTTATATCTGTATTTATTTCCAAGGGCTTCCAGAACAAAGGACTACAAACTTGGTGGCATAAAACAATGGAAAATTTATTCACTCACAGTTCTGAGACTGGAAGTCTGAATCAAGGTGTCAACAAGTTTGGTTTCTACTGAAGGCTCTGAGGGAGAATCTGTTCAGTGCTTCTCTCCTAGATTCTGGTCGTTACCAGCAATCCTGGACGTCTTTTGGCTTGTAGGCACATCACTCTAATCTCTGTCCCTGTCTTCTAACAGCCTTCTCCCCTACATGTTTCTATGTGTCTGTGCCCAAACTTTCCTTATGAGAATAATCATCACTGAATTAGGGTATGCTATAATCCATTATGACCTCATCTTAATTTTATTACATATGCAATAATGTGTATTTCCCAAAAAAAGTCACATTCTCAGGCATTAGGAGTTAGGACGTGAACATATATTTTGAGGTGCCACAATTAGTGCCACAACAATATTTAACTCAAATATACTAAAGAGACACAAAACTTAAACTCTTCCGTAATTTTTCTCAGGAAATACGTTTCCATAAATTTTTCAGAAGTAACAGTAAATTGAAATAGCTGCTCATTTAAAAGGATAATCTCAATGTAACTTGAAGCATTTATCTACAGTAGTTAAGATATGGAAGTAACCTAACTGTTCATCAGTAGGTCAATGGATAAAGATGTGGAGTATGTGTGTGGGTGTGTATGTGTGCGTGTGTGTGTGTGTGCGCATAATAAAATATTACTTGGCCATAAAAAAAGAATAGAATCTTGCCATTCACACAACATGGCTAGACCTAGAGAATATTATACTAAGTGAAATAAGGAAGATGGAAAAAAACAAATACTATATGATTTTACTTACATGTGAAATCTAAAAAACAAAAACAAACAAAAAACAGACTCATAAAGAGAGAACAGATTAGTAGTTCTCAGAGGGGAGTGAGGAGAAGGGATGGGTAAAGGGGATTAAAAGGTACAAAGTTCTATTTATAAGATAAATAAGTCATAAGAATGAGAAGTACAGCACAGGAAATATAGTCGATAATATTTGAATAAGTCTATAAAGTGATGAGGAGTAACTACACTTAGTGTAGCAAGCATTTCATAATGTATATACTTATAGAATCACTCTGTTATATACCTGAAACTAATATGTCAATTATGCTTCAACTAATATACAAATTTTAATAAATATATATTAAGCGATAAATTTTAATAAATATTAAATTTTAAGTAAAATTATTATAATAAAAAGTTTAAAAGCATTGTAACTTAGAATAATGTTTAATATATCCAGTAATATTTGTAGCTAATAAAATAGTGTTGGTCACACTTCATGAGCACATGGGGAGAAATGGAAAACATCCATTTCCTTAAAATGTTGACTTCAAGTACATACATTTCACCCAGTGACTCTCACTTTTGAGTCATAATTCTCTAGATCAGAGAGAGAATTTTAAAAATTAAAATTATAGTTATTTACCACACTTCTAATTTTAGGCATTTGTTTCAATTTCCTTATTAGCAAATCTTATTACAAGAGCTGAACTACCAAAAAAGATTGATAAATTTTATATTTGCCTTCTTTCATTTTCCCTGAAGCAAATAACCTTAGCAAGAAGCTGGAAGGATGTCAAAATTATGAGAAACTTAAACTCTAATCACGCACAGTAAAAATCCAAGCAAAATTGAGTAATGGGAAGAGGAGGGGCTTCCACTCAGAGCCGAGTGCAAATCCCTGCACATCCTTTCATTAACTACATAACCTCAGGAAAGTGATTCAATTCCTTTTAATCCCTACATCCCTGGGAGATTATGGACAGATTAAAGAGCAAGCAAATACAAAACAGTGGATACAAATTAAATGTGTGGTTGGTGCTAGAAAACTGATTTTCAAGTATTAATTATTCCAAGCCTGTTTATACTTGCCTTAGTTAATGAGAAACTTCATGTCTATCAGTGAAAGTCTTTTTAAAAATTTGCCTATAAGGACACATGGGTGGCTCAGTCGGTTGAGCGTCTGGCTCTTCATTTCAGCTCAGGCCAGTAATCTCACAGTTGTGAGTTCAAGCACTGCATTGGGCTCCTTACTGACAGCATGGAGCCTGCTTGGCATTCTCTCTCTCCCTCTCTCTCTGCCCCTCCTCCACACTCAATCTCTGTCTCTGTCTCAAATTAAACAAACTTAAAAATAAATAAATTTTTTAAATTGCCTATAAAGCAAATATTGCCTATGATACAATTTTGCTTCCCAAAAGCACCTTCTTTTACCTAATCAGCATAGCTTTAAAAAAGTGTTTTACTATCAAAAATGAAAGTCTCCTATTCACTTTGTGCAAAAATAAAGAGCAAAGTGAAAATACATGGCATAATCAGGATAATAAGAATCACAGGCTCAGACCCCGAACTTCATACAGCAAATGAACAAGACTTTCATAAAAGAATGTGCTGACACACAAGTGTGTCCTCTCAGACTGGTCTCTTCCTTGTTGACATTAGAACCAAGCTGCACAGATACTTTGTGTTCTCGCAACTTTACTTTCCCTCCTTCACCCCTCTTCCCAGAAACTATCTGAGGCAACTCAGTGCAGCTAACTCCATCTTCCTCCATGATGATTTCGGTCCATTGCTGGACTTACTCCTTCTATTAAATTACAAGTAATGCTCAAAAAGTTTATTCTACCAGCCAAACAGCCCCAATTCAAACCCGACTCAGGCTCTACCCTAAGGGCTCACTCTTCTTGAAAGTTGTACATGTTTCATCTCTGGGGTATCTACATGCCATGCTCTGTAAATGTCAGCATAACTAAGGAGGTGCAGTCCGTTATAAAAAGTAGAAGTGCCAGGGACACCTGGATGGCTCTGTTGGTTAAGCATCCGACTTCAGCTCAGGTCACCATCTCGCAGTTCATGGGTTCTAGCCTTGCTTTGGGCTCTGTACTGACAGCTTGGAGCCTGGAGCCTGCCTCATGGATTCTGTGTCTCCCTCTCTCTTTCTGCCCCTCCCTCACTTGCTCACACTCTCTCTTTCTTTCTCAAAAATAAATAAACATTAAAAAAATTTAAAGGGGCACCTAGGTGACCCAGTCAGTTGAGCATCCAACCGCTACTTAGGTCATGATCTCACAGTTCCTTGGGCTCTGTGCTGACAGCTCAGAGCCTGCTTCGGACTCTGTGCCTCCTTTTCTCTCTGCCCCTCTCCAGCTCATGCTCTGTCTCTGTCTCTCAAAAATAAATTAGAATGTTAAAATAATTTTTTGAAGTGGAAGTGCCAAAGAGATAATGCATTACAGAGTAAACTGCCACTCCCCCAAACAACAAAACAAAACGGGAAATCACATCTCTTCCTCCCTTCAGGCTCTGCTTACAACCCCTTTCCGCAGAGGTTTTCTAGACCCCCTCCTGCTGGCTTCATTTCCAGACATGCTCCCCTCTCTATGGCAGCCTCTCACTCCTGCAGTACTGCATCCACTACACCTGTGGTTGGTGGATGACATGTTTACCTTTGGCCAACTCCTGCAGTTGCTTTTTGGTACTATTTCTTCCAAACTATTCTTATGGAGCTTTCCGTACTATCCCCCATCATGCAGGTAAAAATTGTTTTACATTATATAGGTAGAGATATCTCTTCCACCTGCCACTGCTCTAACACACAAGAATTGCAGATTCCTGCAGATGGAGAATGCACCTCTTATACTGGTTGTTAACGTGCCCAGATAAATATTGGATGCCTGACCCAAAAGAAGTTTATAAGTGAGTGTAGTCAAATATATTATAAACAATAGGCAGCTGTCAACAAAGTCATTATATTTCAGTCATAAGTAGCATTTTCCTTGATCTGAAATAAATCTCTAGAAAGTAACCTCTCTAAGTGAAAGAACAAAGGAATGTAATATTTCTCCACTTTGTAATTTTAAAAGCTGTGCACCGTCTTTCTTTCTGAATTGCCACCCCATCATATTTGAGAAGAGTTGGCTGTTCTGTGCTTAGCTCCATTCATTTCCCTGACATCCTTTGATTCCCGGCCTGTTCCCCAGCCACCATCCTTCCTTGTCGCTGAGGTCCTGCCAGTGCAGCTCATTCAGTAGCCATCATCACAGTGAACTATGTCCCAGCAGCTCCAGATGGAAGATGGGGGTAAACAGCTCCCCGAAGAGTGCTCTCCGATGCGGTGCCATCAATCACCTCACAGCTGGGACCAAACCGCTCAGTGACTGAGCCAGCGACTTCCTGCCAAAAAGCAGAGCACATTTCTTAGTGCCCAGCTTCCTTCAAGAGGGAGATGTCACGACTCCGTGTTTCAGCATTCAAGAAGCCCTCAAAACCTAATATTTATGCCCTGCTTTTGGTGACCCTTAATATTCTTCATCTAGGTTTAATTTTTTTAATGATAACAGATACCCAGATTGGTAACTGTATCCTTTCTACTTCCCTCTGGGAAGGCAAAGTCTCTTGTTTGTTTCTGTCTTGAGTAAATCACAATATAGAAAATTAAACAATAGGTTATTTTACATGAGTTGAAATATGAAATTACTCGCATGGTTCATGCCCAGTTAGAGACAGTAGTAACATCTGCAGGCTGGTGACATGCAGCAAAATGGTAAGTGGTTCGTTTTTTCCTGCAAGTAGCAGACGGGGGGGTGGTCCTTCTTTAAGCCAAGATCAAAATTGAGAGCGAACAGTTGGAACTCTGCAACACGAGAGTTTTGGCGTCCACATCCTACAAGATAAACATCCTTGCGATGACTGCCAGAAACGTTCCCTCTCCACCATAATGTGAGCGGGAGGGTGGTGTGGTTAAGACACCACTATGGACTGTATGAGTAAAAAATAACCATCAGTGAAATATAATAAACTTCATTTATAATCACATTTTCCATTTAAAAAATGTTAAACTTAAGTTATGGCACTTGCATCTACTCAGTAACATTATTTAGGTTAAGCTGGTAAAAGTCATTTCCTTGGGATAAAGAATGTTATTCTCATCCTTTATTTTTAAGAAGGATAGCCTCCCCCCTCCACAGTTGCATATAGTTTCTCTAGTCTCTGTAACTCTCCTCTTCCAGATGCTGTGGGTCTCTCACTCATGTCTCCACTTCCTCATTTATAGATAATAAGGGAGTTCTCCAGAGCTCTGCAAATCATCCTTTGCAGGGTCAATAAACTGATTTCCTTTTTTTCAGTTAGATAAGAAAAATCAGTCCACTTACATATAAGGTCGATCTTTACAAGCATCTTTCCACCTCTGTACACATACACACATGCACACACACATTCCTACTTCTGTTTAATTTCCACTTTGAAGGTGCAAGGAAATTCTAGGGAAATTAGACACAATAGAAAAGGAATGGCATAAATTCCCTGTGTGTGTGTGTGTGTGTGTGTGTGTGTGTGTGTGTGTGTGTGCATGCGCTCTAGTGCACATGAGAGATTCCAGGTAAAAGTGATGGCATATAAATCAGGGAGTTGGCATCTAGATGAGTGCTGAGGAAGACAAAGGGATCCATTTATGGTAACTTGGGAATTGTCCACGTCGGCATCTTCACGTTACAGGTAAGGAAATGACACCTGCAGATGCAAAACCTCTTGCCTCATGAATTCACACTGAACAGGCTCAAGAGTTTGAATTGCCTTAGGTCATGCCATAGTATCTGCTGAAAGGAAAATATTATGAAAATCATTTAGAAAAAAATCATTCTGTCAAGACAGTACATAGTATAGCTTCCGTTCCTTGTACAAGCATCTACTGAACAACTCATATGTTCAGGTAATCCTGTGGCTCAGGAAAACATGATTGAGTCTCTTGCATCAAAGGAAAGATAAGCCAGAAAGAACTATAACATACGGTAGACTATAAATGCAAGATGTATGTAAGCTAAACCACAGTACTTACCATCCCCACATCGAGGCAATAACCCATTTGGTAAGGGAGATGATCGCACGATAAGAAATAGAGCTGGGAAACCTCTGAGACTCCTGCCAAATACAAACCATTGAGGTTCAGGTCAGTTAAACATAGCACAAGATTCAGGTTTATGTATTTAAGTTTATATACTGCTGCCATTATATATACTTAGCGCCATATATAAAAATAACCTATGTGCAAAGTAAAATTCTTCTCAAAATGGAGAATAGGCCCCTCTTAGTGGATGCTAGCCTTTTGTTTTACAAACTCCAAGGCTTTCGAGTCTGCAAGAAGTGAACCTGCCCTGGAAATCGATCCCTAAAGAAAACGGTATGCTCTTATTTTTTAAATCTTTACCCAAAGACCTATAAGTTTATGATTCTTCAAAAAAATGATGTGCCTTTTAATAACTCAGAATGAAAGTTTAGAAAAAGATGGCCAGGTCTTTCTTTTATAGGAAGGAAACCAGCAGAAATGGTTTTCTCCTATATAATCCCTTTCAAACTCTTAACAAAAGATTGCAACACACTGCATTCGCCCTTATTCTGGAGGTATTTTCACACTTCAAAAGCAAGGAACTTGTATGCTTCTAAGAGGCACTGCTGCATGAACTTCTGCTGGTCCAGAGCACAGAGGTCTGGGAAGGTTGACAACACACAAATGTATGAGAACGCAAGAATCATGTATAGACTGAAAGGATCTTCTATTTATAAATATTTACATACAGCATCTCACTTTATCCTCACACAGTTCCCGGGAGATGTCAGGCAAGTATTCAAGTTCCTGCCTCACAGATGAGGAAACAGAGATCCTTGACTCTGATTCTGAAAAGGTCAGGAACAAAACTAGAACATGATCTGAGGCCCCCTGACTGCCAAGCCTTTCTTTCCATCTCATCATACTTTGACCAAAGTCAAATTTTGTTCATGATAATATTTTTAAATCTTAAAAAATACCTGAGTCGTTAATGTGCCAGATTTTACATGAATGTATCAAACTGACACAGAAGTATATATTCTCTTCTCGGCCATGACATTTTCATTAAGGTAAGAAACCAGGATATTTATGAATGGAAGCCTCAGTGAACAAGTTAATATGAAATATGTTGCTTATTATGAAGTACGATGAACGAATCCAGTAGTTAAAAACAAGTGTGAAAGTCAAACCACGAATCAAGTTGAAGCATAGCCCCCTGTGTGAGGATGGATTGATGGTTCCCACTAGCACTGGAAAATGAAAATTGCTTGACTTTTTCATTTAAGGGGGGAAAAATAGGATTAGAAGTAGACAAAGCTCTAGAGACAGATACGCCGCCTAGAAGCCCTATTGCTGTCTGGTTTTTCAATGCTGAAACTTTACAGGCACAAGGAAAAGTAGAGCAGAAACGCCATGTAAATTATTGAAGTGGTACCGCCATTTCCTGAAGCCAGGACAGTCTGTCCATAAAACATTAACACGACACTTCTGAGCTTTGACAGGTCGTTTGGAAGAGAAAGGGTAAAGAATACACAATTCCTTTGGTGAGAATGGAGACATTTGTTCAGATAAAAACAAACAAGGGAGGTGGCTGGTCTGCATGCCAGCTTCCACTGAAAATCAGGAAGAAAACATGAAAATTTAAAGCCCAACACTGAAACGGATTAAACTTGATTGGTTCACTGTAATATGAACAGGCAGGATTAGGAGCATTTAAAGCTTTTCTTTCCCCCTTTTACTTTTTTTCAAGAAAGAAAGATGCTCTGCTGCCTGAACTATGCTCAGCATTTAATTTATGCCTCTAGTAAATAATTGAGCTCATGTCCTTTGTACACCGTGAATTAATGTGTTTATCCATCATGACCACAGGGAGATAAAGGATAAAAAGTATTCGTTTCCTCAGCTCCCGAAAGAATTGTTCCTTTTTCGTATAATGATTTTTCACAGTACGAGCTCACAGGTAAGGCCAACCTCTCTTGTAGGAAGGCCACCAGGAAGGATATCGGCAAAGGACCGCCTACCAGAGAACGCGTCTGGCCTCCACCAAATAATCACCCCTAGAAACCAGAATCACTTCCTCCGATGCAGGCACCCAGGTTTCCATAAAAATTCCCATCTATAATGAGAGCATATTTATTGGGGAAAACATACCACAATGCTCTGAGTATGAATTCATGGGTGCCCAGGCCCATTTCTGTATAAATAATCTACTTATTTATACAGAATGCCAAAAGATCTTCCCTTAGTATACAGCCTATAAAAAATAAAAATCAAGGCATTTATAGAAACAAACGTGAGGACGTGTGGTGAAATCATTTTGCAGAAAAATGTTTTGCCACGTTGGCATTAAAACAGGCAATAAGGCAATGCGATGCTTCAAATTCTTCTTATGCACATTTAAAAAGTAAGCCAAAGGAGAAGTCAAATCACAAATAAGTGGGTTAGTAGTGGCTATGATACTAAATACTAACATTCTATAGGGAAATTTTTTATTTTCTCTTGTGTAATTTTTTGCAAGCTCACTTAATTAAAACCATAAACTGGTAAACTTGATTAGATTCATGATTTCTCCATTTTAGCATACTTTGAGAGTGACACTGATGAGGGACCATGAGGCAAGCTGAGGGCAAAATACAGGCTGGCACACATACCCCCCCCCCCCCCACACACACACAGGTGGATATATGTGATGTTCCTCTGATACTCCTGGCTACCCAAGAACAAAGGAAAAGGGCTTTAAGTGCTTGCCATGGTAATGTGGGAGACTGAGGCAAATGAAAAATTAAATTCCCTTACTGCCTAACCCATTGACAAGTCCTTGAAACTGGCAGAGTGACTTCCATCTAGGAGCTCAGCTGCCTCAATGATGGCAGTTTGCTGGGGGCAAAAGAGAACTTTAGCTTAACGTTATCCCAACGTTGAGGATCTTGTAAGTCAACTTCCTTTATCTCAACTGCCCCAAGATATATGCTGGCAATCATACTCCAAGCTCATGGGTCCCCAATATACATCTGAAGGGTCTCATGACTAAGGTTTCATTAAATGGTAGTAGGTAGCACTTCCCTAGCAACAGCTAGCCCCTCAAGGTCCTGGAAACCTTACTTCCAACACTCCTTAGAGACTTACTCTATCCTTGACTTCCTCCCAACCTGAGGGTATATAATGAATTATCCCTCAGGACTCAAGTACAGCTCTTCCCGCCCATAGGTCCTGTTCCCATCCTTTAATAAAATCACCTATTTGCACCAAAGAGGTCTTCAAGAATTCTTTCTTCCCTGCGCCCCGCCCCGTCCCGTTTCCCCGTCCCGTCCCCGTCCAGTCCCCACCCCGCGAGGGGGCGGGGCGGGGTCCGCCTGCCAAAAAAAAAAAAAAAAAAAAAAGAATTCTTTCTTGATCATTGGCTCCAGACCCCACGGACCCCCATCATGCCAAAACTTCATCAACACCAAGTAGATTCACAGCAACTGAAATTGTTCCATAGAAATTGGCTCCCAAAACATCATTGATATGTTCCAGATAGCCTTAGCTCCCTTAAATTACTTAGTAGAAATCCAAAAATTATTCCACTTATTTAGACGTTATATAGAGTACTCTGCATTTCATGTTTTCTCTTCTCTTTGAAACCAAAAGCAACCAGAAATGGTCACGAATACAGAGGCAGATGTAGGCCATGTTTTTTGGGATTATGTTTTCTACGTCATTTCATGCATTTGGTTTCCTGCCACACATTGTACTCCAAAAACTGGAGTGAGGGCCATATATAGCATACTTCTATGTTCAGCCGTGATAATAGTTAAACCCCAAAGCAGGGATGACACCGTCTTCTCTGTGCCTGTATTCAGATCCTTGGCGAATCCTTTCTGCCGTTCAGACTGCACATTGCGGTAGTGGTGTGTACTAGCCTCGTACCCCAGCTCCAGGGTTGGCTCTCCCTGTGTCCTTTCCTTGGCTCCCTACTTAGCTCTCCGTTCCCTCCCTTCACCCCTTCCCAGTTCTGTCCTGGTACTGGAGCCTTGTTTCACAACCCCAGCTCCTACAACGCTCTCTGCATCTCTCTGCCACTAGTCCTATGCAGGTGTGTTAAGTTCACCCAGCTGCAATTTTGCCTTGCACATCTTGTTGGACCTTACCCTCCCCTCTGTGCTACCTGATGGGATCCCCTCTGATGCCGGAGCTCCAGCCTTCTCAGATTTGGTGCTGACACACATATGCTGGTTAGGGCCACGAGTTCTATACGGACATCGCTGACATCATTACATTATATCCTTACATTCATATGAAATCTCCCTTTGTCCGGTTAAAACAGACAATGTATACTCGAGATTGGAATTTGATGAACACTTCCTGTTTGGCTGATCAAACTAGACAATCCCGATTCTTTCTAAGCCCACCTTTACATCTGGCCCTCTCTAGCTGCCCTTTTGTAGTCCTATCCAATCCCCTTATGCTTTCTTGAGTTTTAATAACCAACATTACACATAAAACCCAGGGACATATATTCCACATATACATGGAAGATTATGTTCTCTATTACTTGTAATTTATTAATAGATGTTGCCAAGCTTTCAAGACATCTTTGTAGGTAGCAACACATCCATTCAGCTGATGAATATTTCCTAAGCAACTACTATACACCATATTTTGTTCTAAGCACTTAGGATACTTCTGTGAGCAAATAGATAGGGATCCCCACACTAGCAGAGCTGATATTTTAGCAAAGAGAGACAGACAATAAACATAACACAAAGGAAATTTTATAGTGAAAAAAGTGATAAGTGAATAGGAAAAAAAAGATAAAGTAGTGTAATATGACTGAGATGGCTGAAGCACGGGGAAGAAATACTGAGGGAATCAACTAGATTGATTATGATGCACATATAATGATATATGGAATCCACACATTATATATGCACACAGATGTATAAATGGGATCACTTTCCAGATGTCATGCAGACGAAGGCATCAGCACAGGGCTACTGTGGACGCTATTCAGAGTAATAAATTCCCAAGCCTCTCTGTCTGCTTGCCATTTTCATGGCACCAACTCTCAAAGCCACCTCATGGTCACAGGTAGCCACTGTTTTCCATCCATCATGTCTACTAAGTCCAGGTAAAACGGTAAAAAGAAAGAGGTATAAAAAAAGCACCTATAGCTGAGTAAATCCGCTGGGTAAAGGTCTCTGTTTATATATCACTATCACCTCACTAAAAGGAGACTGAAAAAAAAATTTTTGGAACATTTATTTATTTTTGAGAGACAGACCATGAGTAGGGGAGGGTCAGAAAGAGGAAGACACAGAATCCAAAGGAGGCTCCAGGCTCTGAGCTGTCAACACAGAGCCTGATGCGGGGCTCGAACCCAAGAACCACGAGATCATGACCTGAGCCGATGCTGGATGCTTAACCAACTGAGCCACAGAGGCACCCCTAAAAAATATTTTTTAGCTGTGTTGATAGTGACTCATTGATATCGAAGTTCTTTTAGTGAAAACAAGGAAATGCAGGTGGATATTGGATAGGCAACTAACAATTTCTGCTACAATATTTTTAATATAATGTTGTAATAGCCTCCCCTAAGAAAATCTTAAAACTAATAGTATAAATTTTATTATCAAGTACTTAGTGTTTTGTTCTCTTTCTAATTATTGCCTTAAACATTCACACAAAGAACCTAAAATGTCATTTTCTCACTCACATGGTCATTTGGCTTCTTGTTGAAGTTTATTCTACTCATTTGGCATTTTGTTCCTGGTCTTACCTAATGGCTTAACTATCACAAAATTTTTATATTTAGCAAAAAACATGGGAGGACCTGTCATATTACTACCTACTGAATTGATAACTAATTTTTAACAACAAAGATCATCACATATTGTGGACATTTTCAACATAACATTTATTAAAAGGGGGGGCAAAGCTTCAAGTTTAGTGACTACCAGATAGTGAGACTTTTATAATGAAAGATCTCCTTAGATGAATTTTGTCTAATGGGAATCAGATATCTCTCAGCATCCCCAGCCTAGATGTAACACTTCTTCATTTTCTTATTAAATGTTAAGTTTTCTATGCCAACCTATTACTTATGAGTGTCATTACGTGATTCTTGTTTTATAAGTCCTTGGGAAATTTTCAAAAAATAATTGCTACTTAGATATGTAAAACCAAAACAAAACTGATAGTTTTCTTTTTCCCATTTAGGAAGGAGAGAGAAAGCCAACAAGTGAGCCAGAGTGAGAGAGAGAGAGAGAGAGAGAGAGAGAGAGAGAGAGAGAGAGAGAGA
>NC_043706.1:99836491-99902731 GCF_006229205.1 Suricata suricatta
AAAAAAAAAAATTCACCTCAAGTGTTTGACTATTATGACACACATTGAAAAATGCTAGTAATTAGTATAATCACTTTTGCCAAAGAATGAAACACATGCAAGATTCTTTCTACTGTGTTTATAACCATTCACATCAAAGGAAGTGCGGGTGAGTGGGCTGAGCAGCGTGAGAGACAGCATCCTGCTGTGAGGCGACAGTAGTTTGGATCCTTCCTTTTCAGGGACAGCGTGCCCCAGTTGGTATCTGAAGGGTCCCTCATTGTTATTACTTGTTCCTGCCTCCAGCACAGCCTCTTCCACAGCCCCCCACTGTGGGGCCCTCCATCTTGCAATGAACCATCTGGAGAGGAAAGGCTGGCCCCAATTCCCTCTGGAAGTTGTTAGCTCTGTCCCACAGTTGGCGCCCAGGGCCTCCAGGGAGTTGACCTCTTCACAGGCTTTCTTCCCATGTCAGGAAGCTGATTGTACCCTTTTCACTACACTGTCAGCTTCTACCGGTCCTCCAAATTACAGAACAAATCTCTGAAGCAGACATGGGCTTCCCATGAGACACTCAGGCTGCTACCCTTAGAGTCCTTCTTAACAAGCATGAAGGCCTTGTGGTTTAATTTAAGGGGAACGTGTCCCACCTTGTTTCCTTTGTGTCCCTTTTGAAAATAATTAAAATCTAAAAAACATAGAGAATAAATAAGAGAACGAGCCAAAGAAATCTCTCATTACTGTAGTCTGTAACCATGAGCTTGGGAGTTAGAAAGGCTTGTGTGTTCCATCATTGACTAGTTGTGTGATCTCAGCCAAGTTGTCTAACCTCACTGCTCCTCACAAAAGGTGTGTGTGAGCGCACATGTGGGTGTGTGTTAAAAGATTCATAGAGCTGTTAGGTGTTAGTATAAACATAAAAGACATCAGAGGACTATTGGTGCTCTTCTGCCACATTTATTTATTAAAAGAACGTATTTAATGTCTCTGCTAGGTGGCAAGACCCTATGTTAAGTCCTGGGGAGCAAAGGCAAACAGAAAACCTTCCTTCCCCTCAAAGAGATTCTTTCTATAGGAGTGATAAGAGGCTATATGGTCCTAAGGCAGATTTAACAGCAATCCTTTAATTACTGAACTCAGGACTGTAAGGTGTCATAAACGACTATCAGGTCCAACCTTACAGCACGCTTAGATTTCTTCTCTTTACTGTCCTTACTGAAGAACAAACAGCCCCTTTGTAATAAGACAGATCTGTATGGCAGTCCTCAGGGAAGATCCAAGCTTCAACAAAATAATAGCATTTAATGCTTTATTGGCCACAAGGTCCTTTTCAAATGTGTGCTATCATCACCCTTTACAAATAGCCTTTTTCAAGTTTACTCACTTCAAGCTCCACCTTCTCCCCACTGCTGAGTATCAGGAGCACAAAGTCTCTGCTCTGTCACCTGAGTGTCATGGCATCTCTCCTCCCCTGTTAACCAGCAGGCAAGGGGGGAGGTGATCTGAAGTGGCACTTACATAGAAGAAAACAGGCAATTCTGATGTGTCAGGGAACCCGGGTGTAATGGTCCCACCCTCCTTTTTTCTGCAGTGCAGTTCTTTTAAAGACCAGGTTCTATTTTATTTTGAGCCCACTGCTCTTTCCTGTAGCACTAATAAGTGGTCATGTCACCTGCCTGGGCTTGAACAGGAAAACCTTCATTAAGACCCATTGCCTCTTGAGACAAGGCAGCCTGTTAGAAACATCTTTCTTATACTGAGTTCAAGGTTGTTGGTGGACCTTTCTTGTCACATATCCTGCCATCCCTGCGTGACATCTGTGTTCCCACCAACATGAACCGTTTGATGTTCCTCCCAACACTCTACTCTTCTCTGCCTTGAGTCTCTGCTGTTGCCATTCCTATGTCTGGATTATCTCTCCTTTCTCCCTTTCCCTTTCCCCCTTCATATTAAGATTGAACTCAGGCCTCGTATTCTCCAGGAAGCTAACTATGACCACCCCAACCCACACACACACCTTCATGCATGTCTCCAGCATTGGGCTCATTTGCTTATACTCTGTATCTTTGTACCTGACACCCTGATACAGAACTGTGAACCTTGTGAAAGCTTATGCCTCTTCTTATTCCACTTGATAATGCCATATCTGCTACAGAATAATCTCTCCAAAATGCTTGTTGAAAGAACAAACTGGTTTTTCTGCCTTCCTGTAACTGTCACTCATCCATTCTTTCTTTCTACTTTGATCACGTAGAACTGAAAACAGGGCTGATTCCTCTTTGAAACAGGAGTCATTTGAGCAGAGATGTCATCTCGTGTTATATCATTCACATATACAATCATTTGTTCATTTGACCAACAAATATTTAATTGATAGCCTTGTACATGGCAAGTATTATTAAAGATACAATGGAAAAGAACAGATAAATGAAATGTAAACCCTATCAACAGGGAGATAACTTTGGATAGTGTTTTTGGAACTTCTCCATTGTTAATTTTGACCAACCACCAGTCTCATTGGTTTTAATTAGTTTTAATTTGACAGTTTATTCACATGCTCAAAATAAAATTCACATGGTCAATTTAAAAAGTTATATTGAGCAACATAATTCCTATCTTGTCCCTGCCTGCTTCATTTCCATGCTGCCTACTATGGGTAACCACATTTTTAAAATTTCTTTTGTATTATTTTGGAATTTTGTTTTGCAAATAAAAACAAATGATTATATATTCTTATTTCTTCTATTTCATAGATAAAAGGTAGCATGCAATGTAAACTATTATGCACCCTCCTTTTTTGATTAACAATGCATCCTAAAAATCTTTCCCAATTAACCTATAGATAGCTTCTTATTCTTTTTCATAACTGCAAAATATTCCATTATGAGAATGTATCATAGTTTATTTAATTAGTGCCCGAGTAATGAGTTGTTTCCTCTTCCTCCATTTTAGACATTTCACATATGAAATTATAATTCTCCTGAGATGGACCCAATGTTCTCCCAATTCAATAAACTAGTTTTATATCATCTTTAAGGCAATCATGTTACCCTCCTGGCATCATTAATATGTAAGCTTTTCATCAAGTGAAATGCTAATCTTTTCCACATGAAGTAGTATTAAGTCATTTCTCCTCCATTCTATACTTTGAATGATTTACTTTAGTATAAGGGGAAATTTTTACACTTATCATCATTAAACTGCATTTTGTTTGTTTCAATTTATCACTCCTACATTCCAATATGACTTCTTGAATCTTAACTCTATTATCAATCATACTAGCAACTCCTCACAGATTAGTAGCATGAACTGATTTGACAAGTGTGTTTTCTAAATAATTTATCTTCTCACTCTACCACAGTAAATCTCTTCCTGAGGTCTCCTTCCTCATTCCTACAACTTTCCCTTCTCCACTTCACTGCTTCCTCTCCACTCACACTATTCACATCCTACCCTCCAATCCCTCCCTCTCTCATATCCACCGTAAAGAAAACCCTCTGGACCTTGCAAACATCTTATTTTCTTCCTTTCACAGGTAAACTCTCAAATGCATAATCTGCACTCGGGGTCTCTAATTCCTCCCTTGATGTTCAGTCACCACAGGATTGAAACATGACCATCAATGTACCAGTCATCTCCAAGTCACCAGACATCCTTGTGTTCTCCACAGATTTAGAAATATCTGACTTGGCAACACGGGGCTCAGAAGTGCCCTGACGACATCTGGCTGAGGCTGAGTAGCAGCTGCCTGCTCTTGACAGCCTCTTCATTAAACTCAACACACTTCCTGTTGTCTTACCCCAACCCACGTCACTCACTGAGTTTATGACCCCGGCTTTGAGGTAACAGACTGAGTTCTAAGCAAATACACCAAAAAATTTCCTGTGACCCCTTCAGAATAGTCATCTTTGCATAATACATATGTATTCCAATAATATGGCCATTGTTTAAAGTATTTTAGCAACCTATGTGCATTCTTAGTGATGATATGTCTTTTCTTTGTCTTGAGGGGTATATATAAATTCACCTTTTAACCAAAATTTATTTGAAAAGGCAAATATTTTAATTTTGCTAATCATGCTTTGAGTCAAAAACAGAGTAAGTAATAAATATTGCAGAAAATTTTCTTGTAAAATTGTTTGAGAATGCAATTCTGAAAGAGGAAGAAAACATGTTATTTGAAAAATGGCATCATCCTTATGAAAATAAGGATAGTTTTTTAAGGAGAGTATCCTGAAGATCAACAGCACCTCTATTGTATATGGTTTGGTTTGTTTAAAATAGTTTCTTGGGGTGTTTCAGTGACTCAGTCAGTTGAGCATCCGACTTTGGCTCAGGTCATGATCTCAATGATTTGTGAGTTCAGGCCCCACATTGGATTGTGTGCTGACAGCTCAGAGCCTGGAGTCTGCTTTGGATTCTGTGTTCTGTTCTCTCTCTGCCCCTCCCCAACTTGCACTCTGTCTCTCAAAAATAAATAAATACTAAAAAAATTTTTAATAAATAAAATAATGTCTCTTTACTTACCTAACGGTAATAATGAAATTACCATCCCTTGTTTTCCTACCACCATCTCTAATGGGGACTTGTGAATTTAGTTCAACATATGAAATGATGGCACCAGCCTTCAGGCATGTCACAAAGGACTTCATACCATTGTTTTGTTTTACTTTGTTTTAAAGCCGTAAAGAAAGAGAGAGAGAGAGAGATTGAGAGGGAGAAAGAGGAATTGGCTGCTCCCCCAATTACAGAAACATCATTTCAGACAATGAGAGGAACTAAGAGGCATACACACAACTTATAGTAATGGAGAGACCGAAAAAGAGAACAAAATCAGGGTGCCGATGGCCATACCAATGACTTCTAAAGGATTTGAAATACCAAGATCTCTTCTCCTTTCCCTGACTTCCCTAAGATACAGACAGGGACAAAATACACCCCAGAATGTCTTATCAGAATTCCTGGGGCATTATTCTAGACTGAATTATGCAGATGCAAGAACATGTCATGTTGGAGGAAAGGGGCTAGATCTTGAGGCAAGACAATAAGTCCTACAGCTTCTGCATTGATTGAAATAGAAGTGATACTGAAAGTAGTAAAGGCCCTAGGAGATTGGTTACTAGGCACTTTTTTAAAACATCGATTTCTCAATCCTTAATTTCAGACAAATATTGGCTGTTTCTTAATGCTAAGAGGCATAAGTGAAGATTAAGCACTGAGCCAGAGAGCAGCTTTGGACTAAAAAGAAAGAAAATTAAACTCTATTACAAAGTGGCTAATCCAAGCAGTGAATCAATTAATAAGTGGTTTCTACCTACCTATGTGCCTGGTTCCTTTAACACATTCCACTATCGATCAGGAACTTAACTTTGAACTCTGGTGGGCTCTAAGTTCTTTTAGAGGGAAAAGCATATCATATTTTTATATTCCCCACGACTCTGAAAACAGGATTTTCACATAATAATGGCTCAATAAATATGTATTAAATGAATGGACTTAATTTCCTTAAACAGATTCTTCATAGTTGATACAGCATTCCACTGAGCAAAAGAGCTGCCGTAAAGAAAATGAAATTGTGATAGATGATCACACACACACACACACACACACACACACACAGAGTTAAAGACGCTCTACCTTATTTTTTAGTCAGCATGGTAGATGCAGGAGGAGGGGGTCAGTTCTGACATTTATAAATGTGTTAGGCACATGTACATAATCCCTCTGTAATGTAATGTATAGTGATTGAATCTTCCAAATATAGATTCCTAAATTAACACATCCCACACACACACTAACAGGTTCACCTGATTTATATTTGAGGGCAATGGTACACACAGAATTTCTGATTCTTCCACGTGCAAAAAATTGTAAAGAAATCATAATGTCAGGTGCAGAACACTCATGTTAAAGAAAACAGGAGATTCAGGATAAAGAGTACAGAGCTAGACTGCAAACACTCTAATGATGTGCAGGGACTTTAGCGGTTTTTTTTTAAAGAGGAAAAACATGGTGAACTGTTTTTTTAGGAAAAACTAATCTGGCAGCTTCTTCAGACTTTCCCCTTCGAAGGCAGGGGGTATAGTTGGAGGATGCTACAGAAATGTCCTGATCCAGATGGGAGGAAATAGCTTGCATTAGGGCATTACTGAGAATGGAAAGACAGTGACACATGTTAAGAAATGTGTTGAAAGGAGGGGCGCCTGGGTGGCTCAGTTGGTTAAACGACTGATTTCAGCTCAGGTCATAATCTCACAGTTCACAAGTTCAGGCCCCACATTGGGCTCTGCGCTGAGAGTTCTGAGCCTACAGCCTGCTTCAGGTTCTATATCTCTCTATATATACCTCTCCCCCACTCATGTTCTCTCGCTCTTGCTCTCTCGTCTCTCAAAAACAAATAAAAACATTTAGAGATGTGTTGAAGAGATAAGTGACAAGGACCCATGGCTGGTAAAGGGAATGAGAGATAAGGAAAAAAAATCAGTACAATATCAAAGTTATTATCCCATGGGATTGAGATAATGAAAATTCTATTTATATAAATAAAACTGATAGAATTAGAAATAATAAAATAAGTCCTTACTCTGACAAATCTAAAGTGGCCATAGGACATATCTTTCCTGTGGAGAAAAGAACACCTGTTTTTAAAATTCTAATGAAGATTAAATGAGATAATATAAAGCACTTATGACAGTGCCTGGCACAAAGCAAATCCGATTCAAGTCTTAGTTCAATATATAAAAATATGTATCTATATACAGTTTCAGATGTCAGAAGAGAAATTAAATATGAGGGCTTCTACTTAGATATAAATTTAAATATCACCAACCTCTTTTCCTGCCTCAGGCCCTTTATATTTGCTGATAATTTACTCCTGTTCTTCAAATGGCTATTTTACTTGTCATCACTGATGTCTTGCCTCATTGGCTACCTCTACAGGAATATATTTGCATATCTAAATTAGCTCGCACTCCAAATCCCCACACCTGTCTGTCCTTTATGCCACCCTGGTGAGGATCATAGATTTTTCCACAAACAATATTATTTTTTACTAGTTCACTAGGATACTGACTATGCCCACACACGAGGGTATAAGCCCCACAAAGACAAACATGTTACCTCATTTGTCCACCAGAGAATCTCTAACATTTAACATGATTTCTGGTATCCAATGAGAAGCTATCTCTGTTAGGATTCACAGTGTGGGCAGGATGAAGGGATGAGACAGACAGAGAGAGAGAGAGAGAGTCACAAAACTAGCAACAGAAGGAAGCTGCATTAATTCCAGGTACACAGGAGCAAGAGGAGGAAGTGATATGCTACCTGAGCCCAGTGGGAGCTGCCATGGAAGGGAAAGGGCCAGCCAGAAAGAGCTGAAACAGAATAACTGTTCAGCAGTGAGAAGGGAAGAGAAATAATTGCCCAAATCCACTTTCCTCCCATCCTTCCATCGTCTAAATCCAGAGAGAGGCCAGGGCAAGGAGCCAGGGCGATGTGGTCTATGGAAATCAGCCTCCCATGGCGCAAAGCCGGGTGGAGAGAAACCTCAGGGCAGACAGAGATTAACCAGCATAGTGTTCGGTGAATACTCACAGTTATTCACTCTACATACAGATGATAGTTAAGCCAAAAGAGTAGACCAGATCTCTAGGAGAAGTGCATGGAAAGATAAACAGAAAATCTAAGAAAATGAGATGCCCACATTTAGGGAATAAGAAAAGAAAAGGAAATTTAAGAGACATTTGCTGAAGGCCACCCCATTCTTTCACTGATACTTTTTATGTGCTGATTCAATAATGTTACTAGTGAATACTTTGAATAGCCATCTTTCTTATCCCACATTGCAGTTGAGACTAATTTCTCATCCATTTTGAGGCTTATGGGGTTCATTTGACTGAATTAGATCATAGAGTTCTGCTTTTGAGACCATTGGTAGGAAAACAAATGACAAATAAAATAAAAAGAGGGGACAAGAGGGGACTGCAATCACCATAATGCGAAGCAAATTACTCTCACTAACTTTAAAGGCAAACTTGGACAAGGTATGCACATACCTGCTTTCTGGAACAAGTCAGAAAAACAGGGGAGTGGAAAAATCATGAACACCATAACAGACAAAAGATGGATATCTATTTTAAACCTGAAATTTTTAACCTTAAAAAAAACTTACCAGTTGTTTTACTAGCAAAAAAAAAATGGGTTTATTCGGGAATACCAGAGAATTGTAATCCAGAACAAGCCAGCTACAGTGAAAACCATAGGTAAGTCCAGAGACCAAAAGAGAGAACCACTCTTTTCTAGAGAAAAGGAGGGAGTTAGGAGGGGCTGTTATAAACTAAAAGTCCTTTGGAGTAAACAAGGAGCTGGAAGTATGGTGGGTTTTCATTGGCTTAGTTTGCCACTGTCTCTCACTGGCTGAGCTGTTGCCCAGAAAACTCCCTCCTGCTGAGGTGAGAAAGTAATATCCAGGGCAACTTCCCTCTCTTCCCATTGGATTTGCAATGGACCAGTGATGGGAGGTGAGAGCTCCCCCTGCTGGCCTCCCGACTCCATTCCAAATGAAGTGTCTTTTTTTAATGAATATAATTTACTGTAAAATTGGCTTACAACACCCAGTGCTCATCCCAAGTGCCCTCCTTAATGCCCATCACCCATTTTCCCTCTCCCCCACTCCCCCACCCATGCTTAGTTTGTTCTGTGTATTTAAGAGTCTTTTGTGGTTTGCCTTCCTCCCTCTCTATAACTATTTTTTCCCCTTTCCCATGGTCTTCTGTTCAGCTTCTCAAGATCTATATATGAGTGAAATCATATGTTATCTGTTCTTCTCTGACTGACTTATTTTACTCAGCATAAAACTTTCCAGTTCCATCCACATTGCTACAAATGGCAGGATTTCATTCTTTCTTATTGCCAAGTAGTATTCCATTGCATATATAAACCACATCTTCTTTATTCATTCATCAGTTGATGGACATTTAGGCTCTTTCCATAATTTGGCTATGGCTGAAAGCTCTGATATAAACATTGGGGTACATGTGCCCCTATGCATCAGAATTCCTGTACCCCTTGGGTAAATTCCTAGTAGTGTTATTGCTAGGTCGTAGGGGAGTTCTATTCTTCATTTTTTGAGGAACCTCCACACTTTTTTCCAGAGTGGCTGCACCAATTTCCATTCCCACCAACAGTGCAAGAGGGTTCCCATTTCTCCACATCTTCTCCAGCATCTGTAGTCTCCTGATTTGTTCATTTTAGCCACTCTGACTGGTGTGAGGTGGTATCTCAGTGGGGCTTTGGTTTGTATTTCCCTAATGATGAGTGACATTGAGCATCCTTTCATGTCTGTTGGCCCAGTGTAATATTGAAGAAGAAAATCAAAGTGGAAGACAACACAATCCCAGACTTTAGCCTCTACTGCAAAGCTGTCATCATCAAGACAGCATGGTATTGGCACAAAAGCAGACACATAGATCAATGGAATAGAATAGAGAACACAGAATTGGACCCACAAATATATGGCCAACTAGTCTTTGACAAAGCAGGAGTATCCAAAGAAAAAAGACAGCCTATTTAGCAGGTGGTGCTGGGAGAACTGGACAGCAACATGCAGAAGAATAAAACTAGATCACTTTCTTACACCATACACAAAAATAAACTCAAAATGGATGAAGGATCTGAATGTGAAACAAGAAACCATCAAAACCTTAGAGGAGAAAGCAGACAACAACTCCTTCGACCTCAGCTGCAGCAATTTCTTATTCAACACGTCTCCAAAGGCAAGGGAATTAAAAGCAAAAATGAACTACTGGGACCTCATCAAGATAAAAAGCTTGTGCACTGCAAAGGGAGCAATCAACAAAACTAAAAGGCAACTGATGGAATGGGAAAAGATATTCACAAATGACATATTGGATAAAGGGCTAGTATCCAAAATCTATAAAGAATTTACCAAACTCAACACCCAAAAAACAAATAATCCAGTGAAGAAATGGGCTGAAGACATGAGGTTTCTTTTTATTAATTTTCTCAAAGGAGATGCTTCTCTACACAAAGGAGTAAGCTTTATACTGAGTCATTCTAAGGGAATCATACCTATGGAGTACAATTGTTATCTGGAGTACAATACCAACACATAGTTAATTAGGACATTTGCAAAGGTCTGAAGATCCACAGTCCAAGGTAGGATTTAAGTTTCTTGGCAAGAAGAAGTCTCATAAGGCTCTTCCAAGGTTTGGTCTACTGATCAGATGTTTACAAGATCGTAGGGATTTTGTTGTTGTTGTTATAGCTATAGGAACACTGCAATTGACAAAACTCAGATAGATCTTCACTGTAGAACTGAGTGAAATGTTTGTTCAAGCATCAATAGGATTTATACTTTTTGTTTCTCTTTAGGAAGATTTACCACTGCCAACAGTACCCTGTTGCAGTTCCCCTAATGTAAACTATGATCATCTAAGCTTGAAACATTACATTTTTTACATAAATGTAGGCACTTAGGTTATTTCCTATAAATTCTACCTAAAATATCTCTAGAAAGTTTCTAGAATTAAAAAATCTAGAAATTATTATTGAGTTAAGAGATAGGACTGTTAGTTCTCGGTTTTCTAGGCATAGGGCAGTTGAGACTGGTTTCAACCATCATCAAGCCTTTGGAATTTAGTTGGAAAAAAAGCTCAACTATATGTCAGTGTAAGTAAAGAACTGGAGTCTTTTAGAACTTTGAAGATTACGTACATAATTAGAAGAATTATAGCTCCATTTCACCCTTACATGCCCATAGTATTGTCCTTCTGGTATGGAAACTGCAGGATTCCGGCAGAAATACTGGGTCAGAATGAAAGTAAGGGTGAAGTCATACTTTGAATATGGGACAGAGACTTGGTATGTTTTGTTTTTCCCATTATCCCCAGGGTCTAGAAAACACCCTGCACATAATAAGCACTCAATAAATAGTTACTGAATGAAAATGAATAAATGAATGGTCATTTTAACTTGATGTAAAACATCTATCTCCCGAATGAGAAAAGCATTAACAGTGAGTCATCCTGGGACCTGAAAAAAAGACAGCCTGAGGGTGGCTGAATTAGATGATAAGGACATTTGTTTGATCTGAAAGTTTCCTGTATGGTTCAGGAAACTTTTCTTACAGGACCAGCCCAGAGCATGGAAACTTCTCAGTCCAAGATTGACAAAGCATTTCCTTTTATGACATTCAAGTTTCCTCAAATTATTCAGTCACAAGCCTGACAAACTTATCATCCATAGCAGGCTTCATGTATGTGTACTTAGTTTTTGTCTTAGCATAGATGAAAACTGAGACAATAAAAATTCTTTTTTTACCTGATTTATGTAAGTGAGATGATCCATCGTCATATTAAATTTGGCCTCTATTGATCCCGACCACAGGTAACTTCTTGATTCTACCTTGAATGACGAAAATGGAGATAAAGAATCCCTGAAATTTCAATCCGGAAGTAAAAAAGATTTAATCCATTTGGTTTTGCTCATTCTGGAAGCAGGTGTTCTAATGAGTCAATCGGGAACCCGACCCCGTGCTTCTTTGCAGAAAGCTTTTGAGGAAAGATTCAGCACCTGTGGTATTTCATAGAAACAGAGCTGTAAGATGACCTGGGGAAGATCTAGGGACTTGGCTTCAGGCTACATCTTCACATTTAAAAATGGCTCCAGCTCCCTTTTAGAACTTTGAAGATTACGTACATAATTAGAAGCATTTTAGCTCCATTTCACCCTTACATGCCCATAGTATTGTCCTTCTGGTTATGGAAACTGCAGGATCCAGGCAGAAATACTGGGTCAGAACGAGGGTAAGGGTGACCTAACTGGCGGCAGTTACCGCACTCGACCACCCGGCACTAGCTGATCTGGGTGTCCGTAAACCACGCAATCTTCGGAGTGCTCTTACACACGTCTGACTTGCTCCCGGCTGAGAAGCCAGAAGCTGTGATCTTAGTTGTGGGGGTCTGGGCTGTCCCATTCTTTTATTTCTTCCTGCACACACTATATACCGATTGCCTACTAAGTACTAGCACTATGCTAACATTAGGCATTTGCAGTATAGAAGCCAGCTGCCCTGAGACGGAAATTCCTGTAAACTGCAGGATGGGGGACGGGATCTGGTCATGAGCGCCAACGAGATGCAGCTTCGATTGTTCAGAATACCTTGTGCTGGCCATTTCCGTATTCATTATTCCACGTGATACCCATATTTTAGAAAGTTTTTTAAATGACTTAGAGTAATTAGTCAGCTCAAAGTCACAGAGTTAAGGAACAGCCTTCCTCCTCCACATATGAAGTTCTCTCTACCAAACCCTGTTATGCGCTGTGAATACTGCCCTAGAATCAGCTCTCCTAAATCAGTGCTTGCTCTTCCATAATATACGCCAGACTTGAAGAAAAATGTGAGGCAAATAAACATATTTTATAAGGGCCAAGAAATTCCAAAATTGTCCAAAGAAAGAGACTGAATTTTAAGATAGGGATGAAATGCAAAGAATTAGTAGTAATTTGAGAAATATGGCTAATGAGAGTATATATAAATTGATTGAACATAAAACTAGTTTTTAAATTTTTGATGAGATAAAGGGATCCCTAAGAACTAAGCCTAAATCTTTGATGGACAAAGAGTCAAAAACTAAAGATGTAAAACTAAGTTCTTTCATATCTTAAGAGAGGGTCTACAGGTTGAAAATCCTAATTATTAGAGTTTCTTGAACAAAGATCTCCTGAGCTTGAAGCTTAGACTTGAAGCCTATATGTTGTATACCAATATTTTTTTCAGACTACAGTATAGGTCCTTAGCTTGGCTTGAAATTCCCTTCAAAACCTGGTGTTAACATCCTTTTCCAACTTGGACCAACCACCCTGTCTGATTTTTCTGTGTCTCCTGAGCCTTCACAAAGGCCTATGCAAGTCTGGATTACCACACTATGTTCCAGTGATTCATTACTTACCCATATCCCCCCCACCTCCCGCACCCCCCCAGATGACTGTCTTGGGGGACAGAGACTGGACCTTCACAGATTACACATATTGAGTACAGAGCCATGTGCCAAATACTGTTCAAATTGCTCTTCTCACTTAATTTCCAAAACAAATATGTGACCTGTGTAATATCCCCATTTTGCAGATAAGAAAACAGATAAGAGAGATTAAATAACATGCTCAAAGCTAGCAACTGGTAACCCAAATCTAGAATTCAAATCCAGTAAGTCTAGCTCCAAAGCCTTATCACCTAACAACACAAGGTTTCCTCTATCACTAATATTTTTACTCCCAAACCCGAATGTGGTCCCTAGTATGGAGCAGATGCCCATTAAGTATTGAAATGATGATTGAATGAAAGCCCAAAGCAATTTCTCCTCCACTACTGCCCCACCTCCTTATATCTCTCAACTTCATAGCAGAAGATTTACTGCCCATACTGAAATTAAATTAGATGGCTTTCCTTAACTACACAGTGACTAACTAGTAAAAGGAGACGAGCTCAGAAATATGTTATGTGGCAAGAAGATATCAGTCCAGAACTAAGAAGTTCTCCACACATAACCCACTAAGTGGTTTCTGAGAGTTGGCTGTATTTGGTAACCATACTTAGATCTAAAAATCTCAAGATCCTCATGAAATATTCATGCTTTATGTTTATGAAATCCTCATTGCAATTTATTAATACTAACAATAATATCTTTAAATGAGCAAAAAAAGGGGGAGAGCTTACAGAATTAAGTGATTTGATTTGGCAAAGATCTGTCAGTAAACCTCTGGCTAAGACTGAAATAGGTACTATAAATCTGACGATACAGTCTCAAGAGGGAAGAGTTAGTTTTCTCCTACTAGCTCACCACCTCGGTGCTTCACATTATTTCTTTTCTCTAATGCCCTTTTTTCTCCTTTTCCTCTTATCTCATTCCCACCCTGTGCCAAACACAGGGAGTGTGAAGTAGGGAAAAATAGGACAACCCCTGTGGGATGCATAAAGAAGAAAATTCCTAAATTTCTTTAACAACATCCACCCTTTTCCTTTCTGCTACCCTTGTCTTGTCCCAAAACTAGTTAGTATTTATAAAGCTGTTACTGAACTTGGTCTGCAGGTAAATCAAGTGTTCTCTTAAATGGTCCCAGAGGCAGATTTTCTCTTAGCACAGCAGTCTGTCAGAACCATACTGGGATTCTAACATTCTATATTTTTTTCATCCATCTTACCCCAAAAACAATAAGACCAACAAGATATGAAGTCAACCTTGCTCTGACGTTTTTCCAGCATTAATCAAGTAATGATTTCCTTTCCTAAAAACCTTCTTACCACATAAGAGACCACCAGAATCTAACTAAATAATGTCAAAATGAAAAAGAAGGGGCACCTGGATGGCTCAGTCAGTTGAGGGTCTGACTTCAGCTCAGGTCATTATCTCACCGTTCAGTTCGTGAGCTCAAGCCCCACATAGGGCTGTGTGCTGACAGCTCAGAGCCTGGAGCCTGCTTCAGATTCTGTGTCTCCCTCTCTGTCTGCCCCTCCCCCCTTTCAAACATAAATAAACATTAAAAAAAAAAACCTTGTTTAAAAAAATGAAAAAGAAAATATGACTGTATCATTTAGCAGAAAAAGTACATGAATCTTTCTAAGTCTTCTTCATAGTATTAGAAAGCTGGTTTTCATAATAGAATGAACTTGAAAGATGTAATTCTTCTTTAGTCAACAAATTAACTTAAAATCATAATATTGAGCAGATAATAAAGTACACATCAACTGGTTTTCAGATCCACCAAAAAGTATCAATGTGATTTATGTAGTCTTAAAATGTTAACACAAAATCAATATTTGACATATTAATGTATTTAAATTTTATGCTGAAAGTGCATTAAAGATTTAATGGAAGAAAATAAAGTTATTCTAAGGTTCCAAATTAAGTGGAGTTAATGCCACAAACAACATATCATTTTCACTGTTTCCTAAACTAAAAGTTCTAAAGCACAGTAGGGGGAAAATGTGCAATTTTTCACTTGCATAATAATAACTCCACTATGATTGAAAAAAATGAACTATGGTTAGATGTCAGTTACGCAAGGTAGTATTGAAAGTGTTTTACCTTTTATATTAGTAACAATCAAAATACCTATAATTTTTTAAAATTAATTTTATAGACATCTATTCATACTTTTTTGTTATGAGAGTGAATAAGCAAAGAAAGCAAGCAACAACATATAGAGTATGTCAATACTTTTGAAATATAATTGGGCGTGTGGGAAGATATTCAGGGTATAGCATAAAAATACATATAAAAACAAAAGCTGAAATATTAAAATCTATATGTCAAAAAAGGAGCATTCATGAGGGCTCTGTACTTTGCCATTAAGTCTACACGGTGAGCATTCAAAGTAACTTTGATAATTACAGTTTGGGGAGGAGTGAACTGCATAATTGTGCATTTCTCTGAAACTGTGAGGCACTGCATTGCAACCCACAGTCAATGTCTTCATTGCAGGTCAAGTGAGCTACCTCCACTATTTTCTTCATATGAATGAAATATTAGATGAGAATTCAGATTATTTTTAAGATTCCTTTCTTTCCTTTCCCTACCTCCCTAGTCATAGGGCTTCGGCAGCAAGCTGGGCCCCCATCTGCTGGTCAGCTTGAGAACTTGTGAACTTCATTTATCCTGTTGCTTCGATTTCTGCTATTACTTGATGTTGGCACCCATTCCCATTTGTGCAACATGGCACATCTTGCACGCTTTAAAGTATTTTTAATGTGCAGCCACAAAATCAGATTTTGAATTTTATCTTTACTTTTTCTAAACTAAGAGCTATAAGTTTCTCTAAAATACAAGGGAAAGGCAATTAACTTGAGGCAATTTTATTTATGCCAAGTCTTTTCTTGAAGATTTGCAAATAATTCTGCAAGGATTTAAAGAGTCTAAGAAGCAGTTTCATTTGAAGAAAACTCTCTCTCAAATGACTAAATACCCCTTGGTTTTTATTATTTTTGCTTCTGAGTTTTCATTTCAAAAGAACTCCTGTGAGACCAACTATATGCTCTCCAAGGTGCCTACCAGCTCTAAGACTCTGTGATTTATGAAAATACATTGATGAAGATTATGCCCAAAAAAGATTTTACTGCAAAATCGCGTCTGTCTGACTCAAGTCCCAAAACTTACGGTTTGAACTAAGGATATTTTAAAGCCAAATAAGTGCATTTCTGCATTATTCATAAGCTGATTAACAAGATAAACGAAGAAACATTTCTCTTACGATTTTGATGGTATGTTTTCTTAAAACAGCCTTGGCTTGCTTTATTTTCTTTTCATTTCATTTTTCTCTTTTATTCTTCCTTTTGATTATTTCTTTGGGGTGGCTCAAATATCCTCCCCCTGAAATATTAAAACTCCAGCTTCTTATCACCTCCTTGACATTATTGTAAAGTGCTCTGAAATGGATTTCATAATTCATCTGCAATGAGGCATAGTGTTTCATTTTGAACAATTAAACCAGACATTCATATCCAAGGAAAATGAATCGATTACTTTACTTAGGATTACTTGACTTTTTCTTTCTGTTTTTGTTTGTTTGTTTGTTTGTTTGTTTCTCTAATCCAGTTAAAATTGAGGTTTCCAAAGACAAGCCTTCTATCTACTCACAGAATATTAGCAACTAAATCAGTCTTGGGGAAACAGGTGAGAAAATTTCATCATGAAATTTTTATGACAACAACGTTAAGTGGTCCTGGAAGAAGAGATGTATCCATTCAAAAATGTTTTTACTACCTTCCAGAACTCAATTCCCTTAAGGCAAAAATGTTTTGCTTAACAACTAAATATCCATATTACATAACCCACACAAATTCAGTGAGCAAGGCCACAGTTATTCTTTCAGAATTATTTGAGTTGCAAAATGTTCCCACACTAGGTACTACTCTATTCTGCTAAAATAACCTCCAAAAACCATACAAACAGCATTCAAACAGGATCTAGTCTCTGACTTTCAGAATTGCACACATCCACCTCTGAATCCCACATTCATTTCTTCTGTGTGCACACTCCCTTATGGGGAAAACCTGTCCAGGCTGTAACTGTGCTCACCCGTCTCATGCTTGTGCCTCAGCCCACTAGTTTCACTTCTGATACCCCTTCAGCAGTGAAACTACACCTTCTAAGGACAACTGTGCTTCTAAAACCTAACGGACATTTTCACTTTCTCTGGTCTTTGACCTCTCATAAACATTCAGTAGATTGGCACTCCTTGATTCTTTCTGTGATAACACACTCCTGATTTCCCACCAACTTCTCTGGCTCCTTTTCCTTTATCCAATTTTTTTTAATGTTTATTCATTTATTTTGAGGAGGGGGGAGCAGAGACAGCGGGAGAGAGAGAATCCCAAGCAGGCTCATGCTGTCAGTGCAGAGTCTGAAGCAGGACTCGATCCCATGAGCCATGATATCATGACCTGAGCCGAAATCAAGTCATTTCCCTAGCCACTTGAGCCACCCAAGATCTAAATGCCCCACCTCCTCAGAACTAGACCTCTTTGTTTCTCATTCTCTGTTCTCACTACCTTTGCATGGTTCCCTAATAACAAGACCTTTTCCATTTACATTTGGCTTCATATTTCAGTTCGGAGCTCCAGATACAAATATTCAATTCTTTAATTAACACCTCAGTTGGATGTTTCATGACAGCTCAGCTAACCAACTCCTATGATCATTGTTCCCCTGACCTGCTTCTTTTCCACTGTTCCATATCTAGTTGTTCCAGAAGACAACATGAGGTCATCCTTGAGACCTAATTATTCTTCACCCCCATAACCAGTTATAAGAAGCTGCTGGTCCCAACTCCAAACATCCCCCATGTGTTCAGTCTTCTAGATCTCTTGCCATCCACTCATCTGACCCACTATCATCTCTCTCCTGGACAATTGGACCTCCTATACTGTCCCCTCATATCCATTCTCCATATGATGGTGAAAATACTATTTTAAAAATCAGAATTAGGTCATGCTTCCTATTTAAAGGTTTCAGGGTCTGCCCATTAGGATTAATAATAAGATTATTAACCTGGATTACACAGCACCCATTATTGGAACAGAACTTGCCAGGCCAGCCTTGACCTGGGTCTTTCCCCGTCATTCCACAAACTCCAGGCAAAGGCGATTTCTCTTAGCTCTTCAGTTGTCTTATGCTCTTTGTCTTTGCTGTGCCTGCCTTTCCCCTGGAGCCAGTGAGCACCTTCTCACCTTTCAGACCACAGTAAAACATCACATTCTGCATTTCGCCCCAGACCTAGAGATGGGGACATGTTTCATCCACTGCCACAGGTACCCCACATTTCTCCTTAATGATACTCAGCACAACCACAGTTAAGTAATTACTTGTGTAATTTTTGTTGAATTTCCATGTGTGGCATGATGTTTTTCCCAGGTATTGTCTTTTTTATATGTAAATTTTTAAATGTTTATTTATTTTTGAGAGAGACACAGAGTTTGAGTGGGGGAGGTGCAGAGAGAGAGGGAGACACAGAATCTGAAGCAGGCTCCAGGCTGTGAGCTGTCAGCAGAGCCCGAGGTGAGGCCCAAACCCATGAACCACGAGATCATGACCTGAGCCAAAAAAGGACATTCAACCGATTGAGCTACCCAGGTTCCTCTTTCTATTATATTTTGGTCCTCCTTTATCTGGCAATTAGACCACGGGACATCTATTATATTTTTAAAAAAAAAAGATTATTATAGTGGAAAACAGGAAAACAAGAGTCAAATTCTTTTCTTTTAAACTCCAAGGCTTTTGAAATGCAGTCAACCTTCTAGTCCACCCCACCCAATCTACTACCCTAAAAGACAAAAGATTCCAAGAACAGGGGAAGAATAGAGCCAATGGGATGTACCTGAGGTTTGTAGGCCCTATTCTAATATGTGAGTAGGAAGAACGGGAAGAATTCCAGATGATTTTGGGAGTCTGAGAGAAGTATTCCCAAGTTGAGCCTGGAAAGGAGGAAAGTATCGGAGTACTTCCTGACACATATCCATCCTGGCTCAGGTAGAGCTGCTGGTAGTGGAAGCATCCGGACAGATGGCTAAGATGCTCCTTTTGGGCCCATAAAGAGTATGAAAGAGATGAGAAAGAGTTGAGACCAAGATGTCACTTCAGATGGGAGAAAAGATATCTCAGATATGAGAGAATGGCCACATAGACAAGGGATAACCTGAGTATCAGGACTAGATGATTCCAACTCTTCCAAAACCTTAACATATCACAAGCACCCAGCACTTAGGAAAAATCCTAGAAATAGCAGGGCGGGAACCTGGGTGGTTCAGTTGGTTAAGCATCTGACTCTTGATTGTGGTTTAGGTCATGTTCTCACAGTTTGTGGGATCAAGCCCCTACTCAGGCTCTGTGCTGACAGTGCAGAGTCTGCTTGGGATTCTCTCTCTCCCTCTCTCACTGCTGGTCCCCTGCTTGTTTTCTCTCTCTCTCTCAAAATAAATAAATAAACTTAAAAAAATAAAGAACTAAAGTTGTTTTCCTAGTAGAGTACCTGTTAGAATGGAGGTTTTCAGTAGACAATGTGCCATTCAGAAATTGGCTGTCTCAATCTCTGGAGAGAGATATTGGAAATAAGAATTGGTCAACTAGGGTAATGTTGGTTTAGTTTTGTCTCCTATAGAATTTCTGAAGTCAGCCATCCAAGGAAAGTATAACAGATGTCCTCTTATCAAGAACTCAGCCCCTACTGAGACCTAACTATAAAGTTTCTTCATGATCTAAGATGGTTACTGAATTTAGGCCTAAAAGGGAGAGAGACAAGAAAGAGCCCATGTCAGTTCTCTGTCTACTTCGTATGGACTCTTCCTAGGAGTCCTTCTGAGCAATTTTGTCTTACATCTCCTTGGCAACCTCTAGCTACAGAAAAGTATGAGAAATGTGATCTTTTAGCTGGCCTCCAAGAAAACAGTTTCTTCTATTAGGGAGCAGTGAGAGAGTGGATATGGGATAGTAGCTCACAGACAGTAAGTTCATTCTTAGGGAGGAAATAGGAAGGTAAAATTGTGCACATAGTTTGTGTGCTGAGAGTCACATACTGCAATCTGTCTCCCCTGATAGACTGTAACCTTAGAGAAAGCTTGGTCCATTTCTCTCTTGCTCTCAGTTTTATTCAATGCCTGTTAATCACTGGCAATCTGCATTGGCTTATTGAAAGAATAAAACAATTAAGGGAAAAGACTGGGTAATAAATATACATGGCCTTCTGCCATTCAGCATCATGTAAAATTGACTTGATGTTCTTTTGTGGTATGACAGTGTTTAGTGCTGTTTACTAAGTATTCTGGTGCTCTGTCTCTGGATACATGGTAGGATGACACATCCAATATGCCCTGTGTCTCAGTGAAGTCATGGAATTTTGGTCAATGTTGCCAGTTAGTTAGTTGCCAGTGAAGTGACATGTATCTTCTGGGAGCGAGGATTCGTTTGCCAACATGAAACCCACCAGGGCTCTCATTTCCACTGCCCGTGCAACTGACAACATCAAGCGGGGGTCTCTCTGTCAGCCCGGGTCTCTGACAAAGGTGACATGAGGCAGGTGACCTGCTGTGAGTGTGTGGCATAGCAAGGTCTATTTCCTAGATCCATAGACTTACTTTCCCCATCATACAAATGTAAGCTCTCTTAATGCAGCCAACTGAGGAAACATTTAAAATACTATAAAATACATTAAATTTATGTCATGGGGCCACAGCCAACCTGAACTCTGAAACACTGAAGTCAATTTTTAAAAGTCAAGTTAAAAATAATCAGTTATAGGGGTGCATGAATGGCTCACTCAGTAAGCTTCCAACTCTTGATTTTGGCTCAGGTCATGATCTCATGGTTGGTGAGATCAAGCCCCATGTGAGGCTCTGCACTGACAGCATGGAGTCTGCTTGGGATTCTTTCTTACCCTCTCTCTCTGTCCCTTCCCACTCATGTTCTCTCTCTATCTCCCTCCCAAAAGAAATAAAATAAAATAAATTTTAAATAATCATCATTTGCAGTGTAAATAAAGATAAACCACTTAGAATAATATATTTTCAAGAACAGCCTTTGCCTTAATATTTTAATTAACCCAAAAATAGAAATTTTTTAAAAATTAGTTGCATTTGAACTAAGATAAATAACAGCATTGTAACAAGTGGCACAATTAAAAGAAGGTGCTTTTTTTTAAATTCTCCTCTTTTTTTAAGTAGGCTCCATGCCCAATGTGGAGCTTGAACTCATGACCCTGAGATCAAGAGTCACATGCTCTACTGACTGAACCAGCCAGACATCCCTAAAAGAAGTGTTTTTATCCTTCTCGTTATGTATCTAAAGAAATCATGTATAAATACACTCACATGTAATTGTACACTATAAGTATTATTAAAGCATATAATATAGAAATATTCATTTTGTGGAGACAAATATCTCATGGTGGTACCTTTAAAATACAGAATCTGGCTAATCGGCATTGTTTCCCACTTTCTGAAACTACTATTAAATGCATATTTTAAAAAGTGATTAAGAGCCATAATATTATTGTGTGGACCATAAGAATTAAATGTGATTTGGTTAATATCAAACAACTTTACCTTTCACATATAGTAGAATACAACCTCTATTCTAAAATCTCAGAGAATTATTACAAAACAATGTTTAGCTTCTTCCAAGCCAAGCAATTTTAGTTGCTTTTAACCATTTTTCCCTAACATATGATTTCAGAGCTATTATGTTATATGACTTGAATCCCCTGCACAGAAATATATATAACTAGATACTTAACGTATGTTCGAGATTTGTTGCCCTTTTCTGGAAGAGCTGATTATTTACCATGAGGATAAAAAAGATGTTACACTAAATGTGTTACTTTAGATGACTAATAGGTAAACTACTCAGGCAAGAAGAGTAAATGGAAACAACTGGGTGTTTCTTTCCTTATAACTTAATCTTATAACTTCTATGTAGATAGTACCATCAGAGTAGAGATTGAAGCTCAACTTATAAAAGGCTCTGAAATTGAGAGTTTGTGTGCTATTTTTATTCCCCAATTTATGTCTAAATATAATAAATAATTTAAGAGATTTACCATTACTTCCTTAACATAAAAAGGGAAGAATCTGAAGGACTTTAATGGAGCAGTGTAGGCAGTAAAAAAAATGACACTGTGAAAATTAAAATATTGCTGGAGTCATGTATTTAAAAGATTTTTTTTTAAATCCTACAACACTAAAATGTTGGATCATCTTGGAGACTATATACCAAAACTTCTCCATAATGATGCCAAGGAAATGCAAGAACTAAACATTTTCAGATGAGCCCACAGGCAACTCCAATAACCAATATAAACCTTGTTTACTATTTTTTTTAAGCATGGACTTTTCCAATGGGAGAACACAATAATACAATTGGAATAAGTACCAATATTATCACCATTCTAGTTCATATAATGTATCTTTGCAAAAAGTCCTAAAAAGTCACCACAAACACACTATAAGACAGGCTTATGGTCCAGAAGCCCTATGCTCAACTAGACGATGAGAAACCTTATTGCAGATAGGGTACATGCTTAACAAAACCATGGATCACCAGCTGGACCCTGCTTCCTCAAGAAAGCTCCAGCTTGGTGACAGCATGGCATCCTTCCAAGGGCAATGGTTCCCTTTGGCCATTAGAGAATCAAAAGAATATAAGCCCTTATGGTTGAGTTGATCCATGTAGTCCCATGAAGACGTGTCATGAGTACATGTTGTGAATGCGCCCAGTCTGTTACTTCCCCACGCTTGTTCTTCAGTGTCCTTTAAGACTCCCTTTCCCCACAGCCCAGTTTGCAGACTGCAGCTCACTTTGATTTTACTTTGTTTTTGATGATACAATATTCAGGTTCCACAACTATTAGGAATCCATCCTGTGTCTCTTTTGACCTGAGGTAATGTAAACCTATTTCCTTCCTAACCTTCTTAAAAGAGGCTTAATGGAATTTTGAATTTTTCCTATTGCAAAAATTCTTAGGCTTTTGTCAAAAGAGATTTGAAATACCACATGAAATGATGTACTCACATCCCTCACCACCACCTCCAAATAACTGAATTACATAAATAAAACATTACATAGAAAGTGCTTTGCTACAATTTATGGGAGGTAAATTTAACAAGAACTGGCTCATTGTAGGAAAATTCAACTTATCTTTTCCTGATCTTTTTATTCTATACAGGAAAAGAAATTTATGTCAGCTTAAAAAAAATCTATTACTGCTTCTCATAACTGAATCCATTATTTTTCTCTATGATCCATCAGGCAAAAACAAGAATAATAGATGGCTTTGACAGAACCTTGAACATAAATGTCTCTAAGAATCAAATGTGGTAAGTAAAATGGGTTTCAGGTGTTATTAAAACAAGGGAGGACAACCTTCTTTATATATTTCAAAATCAGATCTTACTTAGAAATTTATTATTATTAGCTGATACAAAAAGACAAATTATACAGTAGTTGAATTTTCACAATTAGGCTCTGTCTTTAAATAAAGTTGTCCTATACATAGCCAATTGATTTAAATAACTAGTGTTGATCTTAGCTTACAGATATTTTCTGTTTATAAAAAAGTCAAGAGTTTCTATTATTGTTAGCTCCACATGACCCATTTTAGTTTCAGAGAAGTTTGAATGTATGTATATACACCTATGCTGGGAGTCATTTCTGAAGTAAGGTAAGTTTGAAAGGCCTCCCACCATCAAATGGCAACCAGCGTCTACACCCACTCAACCCCACTCAATTTCTGCTTGAGCACCGACCCCTACAGTGCCTGACTGACTGATATCAGGAGTGACTTGCCTTCTTATGCTAAAAATATGTGAATTGTACCTTATGAGAAAACTTATTATAGGAGTTTCTTTTTTTGTGATTATAGGAGCAAATATTACATTTCCTGAGATACCTGTTTTTCTTCCCCTCAAGAAAACAGGCTATTGACCCCAGCTCACAAAGAACTAACTCTTGCCTTTACTATGCTAAAAACATTGCCTTGTATTTGAATGCTAAAGATAACCTTCCTTCCCCATGTGATAAGCATCTAGTCACCTATATTAATCACTATTGATAAAGATTATGCATGAGTCTTCTACCAATCTATGTTCTGAGAAATTTTTACATACCAAAGAATTTGTCATCAGAAATCATTATCTAAGGCAATTGTCACTCCTGTTTTGTACCCCATACATTTTTTCAATAAATAAAGCTGACTCTCTGGTCAGTGCAGAGATGCCTGCCTGGTGATCAGAAAGAAGCCAAGGCTCTCTCACTCTCTTTCACCAACACTGTCCATCCTTCAGGGAGCCCTCGACCTGCTGGAGGTGGACTCCAGCACACCTACTTACATCTCAGAGGATTTTCTTCTTAGTGGATACCTACCCAGCATCTAATTTTATTCAGATAAGCCAACCTCCCAACTTGGTCACATTCCCACCTTTAGTGGCACAATGTCTGCCAGGCCAATCAGCACATAACATTTACATTAAGTCTATTATTCATCCAAGGATGGGCATATGACCCTGATTTGCCTGAACATAAAAAGAATGATTTTTATGCATGCCAAAAATGCATAGAGAGATGTTTCCCATTTTGTGGATGAGGAGAAAAGAACAGGGAGCCCCAGCTGCTACGGAGCCATCTGTGACTATGAGAATGAGGACCACGCTGGTGACTGAGGAGAGGATGAAAATAACATGGGTCCTGTCAACATCACTAAAGTGCTAATAATGGTCAGGTACCTAGAGCCTTCCCTACCTCCAGCCTACACATTCGCTTAGTGCTTCATCCACTTTGAATGTGGGTTTCTGTAATGGTTTAAATATGCTCTTCTTCTGCTTTAAAGATGAGAAAATATACTCAAAATCTTCTGTTTCCTCATGGCTTGTTTCAGTCACATTGCTTTACGGCAGAAGATCTTTGAATATCTACTTGATTTTGAAACTACCTTTGAGAACTCTACCTAATTATTTAATGAGGCACAAAATTTGATACACCCATTGCTTAAGAAGACAGTAGCATTCTTACAAAGGTTAATGCACATTTAAGATGAGTAAAAACCCTCCTGTCCTACCAGACAAAATACTGTTCCATAACCAAGGTCTTACATTATTCCTAAGCCTCTAGATCTAAAACCAAGCTTGACCTGTATTGTAGTAAATTTAAAACTCCAGCCTCTATGTCAAGGTCCATCTCTTAAAATTCTTCAGAAACCAAAACCATAGCAATTCTAATGCTCTTTTCTCATTTTCCTAAACTACTTTAGACGTATTTCTCTATTTTGCAAGCTATTAGATGTTTCTCACATATTTCCATAGATAATAACTCATCCGCCTTGCAATCTGATTCTTAACATTAGGAGATTAAAAATAATGTAGATGATTCTCAGATGACACATACTGAGGTAAAGAAAAATCCCATGATTTTCTTTCACAAAATGGGAGAAATTTTAATTCTTTTTCTCAACATCTGCTTCATTATTTTATGCATAGGGAAAAAATATGTGCAATTACCCCAAGTACAATCAAGTCACTTAACATGGCTTTCCCATCATTGTAGTTACAGGATATTTTAAAAGAGAAAAAAAAATCTCAAAGCACAGGTCCTGCTGTGCAGCAAAGCAATCAGATTCCTTTATAATAACAGCCTGATGGGATTCAGCAATCCAAGGAATAATGAATAACCACTTTAATCAGTAAACAGGGAAGTGCTACAACAGTCACTGAGTAAAAATTGACTATCATCTGTTGATCCTCTTGATCAGTGATTCAAACAATAAATAGAAATGTATTTTTTAAAAAGAAAAATAAAAAAGGGAAAAAAAGAAAAATAACTGGATTTAGTGTGTTTGATTTTGCCAGGCAGTGATAAAATATCATTTTAGACTGTCCAGCAGTGTGATCCAGGCGATAAAATGCACATATAATCTTTTTCATAATACATGGCCAAGTTGACCCTATCACTTGAATATGTCAAGGTAAGCTCTTTTCACAGTTGATTAATAAGGTTTATTTCTGGGCTGATTATTGAACTTTTTTGCTACTTCATTATTTAATGTTCTTTTTTGGTGTTCATCCTATGAAGTTATTTGTCTCTGAAGAGGAAAATTCTCTTTCATAATAGTCTTCAAGTTTCCAATGAAGTGTCTCAAATGTTGGTCGTTCTTTAGGCTCTGCATTCCAGCATTCCAACATGATGTTGTAGAATTCCAGTGGACAGTCAGGTGGTTGAGGGAGTCTGTAGTTTTGACCCAACAACTGGACTACATGAGCACCTGTCATGCCTAAATAATATAGAGTGGAACCAACAACAACAAAAAAAAAAAAAAAAAAAAACACTTAAAGATCAGGGTCTTAAACTCATAGATAATTATACTCAAGATTACAAAGCAAACTGATTTCCTTGGTGAGACTATGAGGTCTACCATCCCCTTCCCAGGCTGCAGAGATTAAATTAAATCTTGCAGCAAGTAATGTCTATAAGACTGCAATTTAAGAGCAAAGGATAAAGAGGCAATAAACCACCTCATTAATGCAAATCATCATCATCAAATTTTATCTATTATGCTCCCACAGGCACATGGTGTGGTCAGCCTCATAACTCTGCCCTCTAAGCCTGGGCAAAGCAGTTAAAGTCACACCTAAGTAAGTGACCTGCAGCAGAAAGACCCACTTCAGAATTAATTACTCACCACTATAAGGTATTTTGCCATAAGTAATGATTTCATAAAGAAGGATTCCAAATGACCACACATCGGACTTAATGCTGAATTTATTAGTACGAATGGCTTCAGGCGCAGTCCACTTCACTGGTAGCTTTACATCGTGTTTGGGCTCATAGATGTCTTCATTATCTACCTGTTAATGCATTAAGGAATTAAGCCACGTTCAAGTTACTATACACACACACACACACACACACACACACACATATATATATATTCTTTTTTTGACTACTCTTGTTACCTGTAACCTGCTTCACATTAAAATTTAGAGGGAAAACATTCAAAATGAGCTTAGGTCAATTGATGATTACAGTGGGAAAGTCCAAATCTGGCTTATAAGACTGAGGAATCTATACAAGTCATTAATGCAATATTATTTAAGAGCCTACTATGTGCTAAAAATAGCATTGGCAGGAGCACTCTATTACATATGGGAGAATTCGTGTGTGATGGTCTTTAGCATCTGGTCTTTAGCAAATAAACAACAACAACAACAAAAATGAAAGCAAAGCCCATCTGTTTTCAAACTAACTGCTGGTATTGAAGAGCCATCAGCTTTAATAATTACCACATTACCACTTTCTAATATTGAAAAGTAGGATCCAAATGATTTAACTTAATATATCAACTCACTGGGGTTCTAATTAACTTATTAAGCAAAGAGATGATGAATTCATGATGATCAAAAAAGAATCACTTAGATGTTGTGTTTCAATTTTCATATCCATATTTTTTAGGGCACAATGTAGAAAATACCTCATACTGTACCTCTTACATAAGTGTCTTTTGGCCTGATGTCATGAATGGGGGGAGGAGCAGAACTTAAAAGCCAATGATTACTGAAGAATTCTGGCAGCATGAAATTTTAGTTGACATAAAGTAAGCAAAGGTAGAAAGGGGAACTGCAGAAAATGTGCTCCCTTTTGTAAGGAAATCAGAGGCCGATAACCAGAGGCTACTGGTACTGAAAAATGGATCTTTAATTCTGCCACAAACTTAATCACATACCTTCCCATCTGGGTGGGCATCATTTTCTGTTTTTTTCTTTTTGGTGAAAAAACAAAAATAGGAGGTAGTTTATCGGTAAGGCCTTAGGCTACTGAAGTGTTCTATGGACCTCAGAACTTGGAGAAACATTATTTTGAAGAATAACAGCAAATCTATTAGTCTACTGGTATGTTAGACTTTTAACCCATGACAAAACCAAATTAAAACAAAACAAAAGTCACCTTAAAAACCCTTGCAAGTCCAAAATCTGCAACTTTGTAGATATTATGTTCACCAACAAGGACATTTCTGGCTGCCAGATCTCTGTGAATGTAGTTCTGGGACTCCAGATAAGTCATTCCAGAGGCAACCTGTGCTGCCATGTCTACCTGCTGGGGCAGGTGGACTTTTGTTCCAGCATCATCTGATCAATAAGAGAAAGACAAAGGTTTACCTCGGAGAACATTTGAATTATTAAAGTGAATTCTGAGAATTATGATGAATGAGCTACCAGCGCAATTAAGCACCATAGCACCAATCTGTTGAGCAAGAAACATAATACAAACCATTCATTTCCTGTGAAGGGCAACAGTTTTCAAGTCCAAACATATTCCAAGGCTGTGGCCCTCCCTCCTCTAAATGAACATTACACAGAGAAAGAAACAGCAGTATCACATGATTCAAACATAGCTATAAATATCTGAAAGAATTCAGGTATCGCCATTTTCCATAGCATGCACCGCTGACTCTTCTCTTCATGGAAATTGTTTACTTGGCTGCCTCTAGATTTTGTCCAAACATTGCACCCTTTGTTTTAGTCCTTGAAGCTATATAAGAATACTAATTTGAGTAGCCGATCCAATAAAAATGTCTCATTCTTCCATCATCTGATTCTTAAAAACTAGTTCACAAACAAAAATGAAGTCTCTATCAATAATTATGAAATGTGTATATTACATTTGTACTCCATTAAGTTTGATGCACTTTTTTCATTTCCCTTTCTAAGCCTGTTATTCCTAGAGATGGTTTGCTCATCTCTCCAGGCATGGACATGCCTTTAATAGACATAGTTTCTCCCACTACTCATAATAGGAAAATTATGCAGTAGAGCCAGTTTGGTCATTAGTAGAGAGGTTATCTGTGGGGAATTTGTGCAATGGGGTCAGCCATTCTGGATACTGCTTAGTAGATAATTAGTAAATGTCTTTAGATTTCTTGAGGATTAAAAGGGTTTCATATAAATCTAAACTATCATCATCCCTAACTGAATAAGCCAAATATTACCAAAAGTGTGTTGGATTCATGGTCAAGAGTCTTAGACACAACTTCTGACTTTAGAGGCAACTGTAGCTCAGGGGTTAGAAAACAGGCTTGAAGGTAGAGTACTAGAATATGGATCAGGACTTTGCCTCCCTTTTCTTCCTGACCTTAGGCAAGCTGCTTAACACTCTCATGCCTCCGTTTTTGTTTTTTTTTTTTAATCTATATAATGGTAGTTGTAATTACCTTATGGTATTAGTTGTTAAAATGAGTTATTACATGTTAAGCACTTAAAGCAGAGCCTGAAACCTAGAAAGAACTAAGTGAGCCCTACCTGTTTTTATTATCACTGCTGCTCCCTAAACAGAATTAATTAAACAGGTTAGGCTTTGTTAAGGTAGGGATACATATGGATTACTTAAATAGAAATGTCTAAATAAAGACATGCACATGGGTCTGGAACTCAAGAGAGAGCATGCAACTAAAGATATTAACTTAACAGTCACAGTTTATGAGTAGGAGTTAAACATTAAAAGTGGATGACATTGTTAGGAAGTGCCAGAATCATGAGAAACACCAATATTTAGGGTGCACAGAGGAAGATAAACCTGCAAGAAAACTGAGAGAAATCAGCTAGAAGAATGAAAGAAAAACCAGAAGGAACATCCTAACAGTCCAAGATTTTGAGAAAGTCACCACTTTGTCAAATTCCACAAATCAGTCCAGCAAGATAAGAACTGAATGGCTTAGTGGCATGAAGAACAGCTTCCCTGGAGATGAGGTTCAAGGGGTTGAGGGCAAAACAGAAGCTGAGGACATGGAGATAGCAGGAGAAGATGTCAATTTGCAAACCCTGGTCAGGATAGGAAGACAACGAAGAGTTGGCAGTTGGCAGAGGAAAGTGTAAATCCAGGAAAGCAGTGATCAAGAAATTCCTGACTATGAGGGTCTATGAATGATATGGGACTTAGGGGATTTCTGGGGTGCTAGCTATGTTCTCTTTCTTGATTTGTGCAGAGGCTGTACCATTATTTATTGCTCACTTTTAAGTAATGATAGATTATTCTGTATGATGTATGGTCTTTCTATAATGTATGCTATCTTTTCAATAAAGAATGAAATAAATAGATTTGAGGACTTTTTTTAATGGTAAAGACCTAAACACAGTGTGTGTGTGCATATGTGAGTGTATATACGTATCTACTTACTTTTTAATGCAAGCATTATATTTAATTATTCTTATTTTATTTTTTAGATATAGAGCACACAGTGGGAGAGAGGGGACAGAGAAAGACAGAGAAAATCTTAAGGAACTCAATGTGGGGTTCAATCCCATGACCATGAGATCACGACCTGGGCTGAAATCAAGAGTAGGATGCTTAAATAACTGAGCCACCCAGGTACCCCTGCAAACAGTATATTTAAATAGGATGTGTGATGAAACTAACTTCTCCCTGATCCATTTGTCCTTTTCTTCTTGGGCAAACACAGAGGACTATATTCCCAATCTTCCCTAGCAGTTAAATTGGGTCCTGTCACTAGTTCTGTGCACTGCAACATGTGCTAGAGAGCATGTCCGTCACTTACAGGCCTGATCCTTAAAATCTCCCACAGTTTTGTAGCTAAAGAAATAAATTTTGAAATGGCAAAGCCATATGATGAAAGAAGTCTAAATCCCTACATCACCATTTAAGGAGTGCCACTCAGAAGAGCAGTCTGATGCATATCAAAAATGCATATTTCTACCTCAACATGCAGAATGAACCTGGACACTTTCTTATACCACACACAAAGATAAACTCAAAATGGATGAAAGAGGTAAGGAAGACAGTGGAAGCCATCAAAATCCTAGAGGAGAGGGGCACCTGGGTGGCTCCATCAGTTAAGAGTCCACCTTTAGTTCAGGTCATGATCTCACAGTTCATGGGTTTGAGCCCTACATCAGGCTTTGTGCTGACAACTCAGAGGCTGGAGCCCATTTCAGATTCTGTGTCTCCTCTCTCTGCCCCTCCCCTGCTCACACTCTGACTCTCTCTGGCTCAAAAATAAATAAACATTTTTAAAAATTTTAATAAATAAGATGTGGTGTGTGTGTGTATACTTGATATTACTTGATAAAAAATGAATGAAATATTGCCATTTGCAACAACGTGGATGGAACTAGAGTGTATGATGCTAAGTAAATAAGTCAGAGAAAGACAAATATCATATGATTCTACTCATATGTGGAATTTAAGAAACAAAACAGATGAACATGGAGGAAGGGAAGCAAAAATAAGATAAAAACAGAGAGGGAGATAAACCATAAAAGACTCTTAAATACAGAGAACAAACGGGGTTGCTGGTGGGATGCTGGGTGGAAGGACAGGCTAAATGGGGGATGGGCATCAAGGAGGGCACTTGTTGGGGTGAACACTGGGTGTTATATGTAAATGATGAATCTCTAGATTCTATTCCTGAAATCATTATTATACGATATGTTAACGAATTTGGATTTCAATTTTTTAAAAATGCATATTTTTGTTACATCACTAAATTTATTGAATTGTATGTTACAGCAGCTAAAACTGATTCTTCAGTGCAAAATGAGATGTAAGCAAAAAAATATTACTTAGTGTGCTGCATAACAGCAAAGCATTGTTGCTGTGACAACCAAAATATCTATGCTCTTTGATTTCAAATTAACTCGATATGAAAAGAAATGTGAAAAAGTCAAGATAAACTGGTGACTGGTCCTAGGCCAAGAGGTAGACAGTTTCTAAAATGGCCCCTAATATTCTCTGCCCTCTAGTATACGTGCTCCTGTGACATCCCCTCGTGGTCTGGACTACTGACTCACTTTTAACAAATAAAATACGATCAAAGTGATGGGGTATTGCTTCCAAGACTAAGTTATAAAAGACCATGACTTCATCTTGCAAGAACTCTTCTCTCTCTTGCTATTTTGCTTGTCCAATCTGCAAAGCCAACTGTCATGTTGTAAGTTGTCCCATGGAGAGGTCCATGTACCAAGGAACATAGGGCAGCTTCCTGCCAGCAACCAGCAAGGAATCGACATCCGCCGTCTGACAGCCTTGGCGAAGCCAACTCCTGCCAACAATCACATGAGTGAGCCTGGTTCCCCTAGAACCTTCAGATAACTGAAGCACCTGCTGAGACCTTGACTGCAGCCTTGTGAGAAACCCTGAGAGAGAAGGCCTGGCTCAGCTGCACCTGGATTCCTGATCACAGAAATGCGAGTTAATAAATACTGCTGATTTAAGCCACTACATTTTGGGTAATTTGCTGTGCACAGTAGATAACAAATACAGGTTCACATTAAGAAAATAAAGTCAGTGCTATGCATATGGTTAAACACATGGACTGTGGAGTCAGATTTCCTGGGTTTGAATTCTGGCTCAGTCACCTTGGATAAGTTATTAACTTGTCCACCCTTCAGTTTCTTCCACTGTCAAATGGACCTGATAATAATACTAATAATACTCATTTCATCAAGTTGTTAGAAGAAAGAACTAGGTTAATATTTGTACAACATTTACAAAAATGCCTATATGTACTATACTGTGTTTATTTTAAGAAAAATAAATTATAAATATATGTACCTCTCCTACCACTATCCCATATGGTTTTTTAGTACATTGCCTCATTCTATATTCAGAGCTACATGAAGTAAGTATTGTTACTATTTGCCCCCTTGCATAGGAGTTTTTGCTACTTAGAAGAACAGGTAATAAGTTGTAGAGTGGAGATTCAAGTTCAGGCATCCTTGAGGTTGAAATTGTATTCTCTTAAAAACTATTCTATACTGCTTCTTAAAAATTACACATGATTCCTGAGGACCTGAATGTTGGGGCTACAGTTGTAGCCAGCTGAAGAGCATCTTAGAAAAACACTCCTGTCTACTCAGTCCACTTCAGTGAACTGCCCATGAGAATGATGAACAACATGCTAGAGCTTGATTGATTTTAAAAAGTATGTATATACGTAAAAAATGTGTATATGCAAAAAATATTTATTCTCTTTAAATTTCAGTAGGAAATGCAGGACATCAATTACCCTCAACTCCAACGTTTTTTGACAAGCCTCTTCCATTGTGGAGAAATTTATTACGAAAAAATTATTCAGTCAAGCTTAGGATCTATAAAGATGGTTCCATAGAAAACTATGTATGTCATTTCAACTATCAAATTCAACATCTAATTCTTTTACAGTGGATATAAAGTTTTCACTGAGGCACAATAGTGAAGGAAATTGAGTAATAACACATTTTCTATCCTGACAGAGTGCAGTGGCCTAGGAACTGCCCAAGTGAACCTCATAACGTGCTTCTAATGCAACCGCCAGTTGTCAAAACTCCTATAAATGTTCACAGTCCTGTGACAATTTACATCTGCAACAACAAAATATTTTCAATTATGTTCCATTACTTGAGTCTTTCAGCTTATAATATTTATCATGATGGCCCGTTGAAGAGTGGCAGATTCATTTTAAGATCACTTTGTTGAATTTAAGCCCTCTTGATTGGGAAGGGATTGTCTGTAATAAACATCTCTTCATTACTCCTTGTGGGTACTAAGTATCTTAGCAAATGAGGGCATTGGTAAACTTGACCCTGATAGCCCAACCCAGAATATGACCAGGTTTGTAGTCACCCCTCAATAAAACACATTAACAAACCACAAAAATTCTCAGTGCCAAAGGAGTTCATAATTAATAAGTGGATCTTGTCAAGCTGACACCAAGAGTCTCAAAAAAAGCTCAACCCCAAGTCCTGATTACATTAGGTTTAGAATACTCCCACTTAATCTATCCATTAATGTTTTTAATTTATTCAGTCAACACATAATTAGGGCACACTTTCTATGTGCCTGAAACTATTTTACCACTAAAATTTTTTTAAAAATTTCTGTAGTCCTGGAGCTGTATCTTAGAAGATACTAACAATAAACCACATTAAAAAGTTACGCATTGGGGCACCGGGGGTAGCTCAGTCTATTCAGTAACTGGCTCTTTTTTTGTTAAGTTATTTATTTCGAGAGAGAGGAGGATAAAGAGAGAATCCCAAGCATGCTCTGCAGTGCGAAGCTCGATGTGGGGCTCAAATCCACAGACTGTGAGATCATGACCTGAACTGAAGTTGATGCATAATTGACTGAACCACACAGGCACCCCAAGTATCTGGCTCTTGACTTTGGCTCAGGTCATGATCTCAAAGTTTGTGAGTTCAAGCCCCACATTATGCTCTACACTGGCAGTGCAGAGCCTACTTGGGATTCTCTTTCTCTCCCTCTCTCTCTCTACCCCTCTCCCACTCGTGCCCTCTGTTTCTCTCTTTCTCAAAATAAATAAACTATTCTGAAAAAAGCAATGCACTATAGGATGATTAACAGCTAAGAAAAAGGAAAATAAGCAGAAAAGAAGAATACAAAGAGACAGAAGAAAGAGGTTAAATTTTCGAATTCAGTCAGTGACCACTGAAGGACTTATTGTAACGTAATGGGAATGGGACTTTTCAGAAGTGAGGAAGTGAGCTACATGGGTAAGTAATGCAAGGGGTTGGAATTCAGATGGAGGAAGAAAAAAGCATGAAAGGACTGAAGTAAAGTGCACCTGGAAGATCTGAAGAGCCCAAAGGACAGTGCAGCTGACACAGAGTCAACAAGGGAGACAGTGGGAGAGATGTGGTCAGTGAGGTAATGGAGAGCCGGGCCATGTAGGACCATCTGGGTTTTACAGAGAGAACCAGTGAGAGTGACTGATGGCTTTGAGCTGAGGGGAGACACAATCTGATTTACCTTTTAATAGTCTCTCACCACCTCCTGTGTTGAGTGGAGACTGAGCAGAACAAGAACTAAAAGAGGGAGACCACCTAAAAGGCTGTTGCATAATCCAGGAAAGAGCTGGTGTCAGCTTGGACCAGGGTACAAGTGCTGAGAGGTGGCAAAATCCCAGATATATCTGGAAAGAAGCCAATGAAGTTGGCAGATTAGTTAGACACTGTGAGAAGTGGATATGACCCAAGAGATTAGGCCTGAGTATTGACATTGTCAAAGAAGGAAAGACCACAAGAGTAGCAGAGAACTGGACATACATAAGATCAGTTTTGGACATGACTGTTTTGAGATTTTTTTAATGGACACTTGGAGTAGAAATTCTGGCTACTCACAGTTTTTTTTCCCTCCTTGCAACCTCTTTTAAGGATTGCAGTTCCCTTTTGACTTGATTTGACCAAATGAAAAAGGGCACAAAAATTATCTCTGCATCTCCTGGTTGGAGTCTATGAGCCAGAATGAGATTTGTCCCATCCCCTCCCCCTGCCAAGGTGATCAAAACATCTGAGCCACCAATCAATCTATTTTGCACATATAGCATGAGCAAGAAATAAATGCCTCTGGGACTGGGGAGGGGGGGGAGGATTGCTATATCATACCAATGTTATCCAGAGAACTATTCAAGTAGTAGTCAAGAAGGCAGTATGATTCTGAAGTAATGGAGGGATGTAATTTGAGGAATCTTTGATACATAGATGTCATTTAACATTGAGACTGACTGAGATTAGCAAGGGAACTGGTGATGCTGCAAAATTCCAAGATATCGAGAGGTCTGAGAGATAAGAGAAATCACATAGATGGGAAAAGAGCCATCAGAAATGATAGGAGAAAAAGCCATTGAGTGAAGTGTCCTGGGAGCCAAATGAAGAAGTATTTCCAAAGGGAAAGAGTGTCCATTGAAATAAATGCTGCCAATAGGTCTGAAGACTGAGAATTGAGTGTTATATTTGTCACTACAACCTTGACAAACCATTTTTGTTAAAGATGGATCCACGGGATAAGGCAAAAAGGGGCAATGACTAAGGTTAGTTTTTCTGCGGTGGCCAACATATTCTGATACTGTTAAACTTGAAATCCTCAAACAAAGGAGCTGGGCATATTTTTAACAGCATTTAACAGGCCCATGTCCTTTGTTCTTCCCCAGTTTTGCAATTTAATACCATCAGCTTCACAAGTCACCCTGAAATCAGAGACTACTCTTATCTTTCTAATATCTTTGTTCCATTATTCTCACCTCCCTTTACCTCTGCACATTCTATCAATCTCACTCTGACATTTCAGGAAAGGAACAGAAAAAGTCTTTTTTAAGCATGAATTATTCTCTCAGTACTTGATCTCCACTACTTTGAACATCTCATTTTAATACTCATTATATTGTTGCTTATTAAATTATTCATTTGTAATAAACATCAAAATTTCACAATGCCATTAAGTATTCTCTGGCTATAGGAAGCAGATGTAGAAATAAAGCAATTGTATATTTCTGCCTTTTAGTCTGAAAATTCTAATGCTGCCTAGCAATGGAAATATTTTAAACACCAACAAGTATGATGTCAACACTGGCAAAGGAAAAAAAATGAGGGTACCCCTCCCTATTTTTCCCCAAAAGTATCCCATGTTCCCTAATTCTGAGCCATAGAATAAAATGGTCCATGACTGACAATGTTCCATTAGTTATTGCAGGAAACAAAGCATCACACAAAACACCCATTCTTCAGTTTTCTACATTACATTTACGTACTCTGATATGTCTGTTGTGAACAATTTGTTCTTCACTACATAAATATTTTCCCTCCCTTTGAGCACACAGTGTATATCCTATTAAAAAGTAGTTGAGCCATTCATTCTCACAGATATACACATAGTAAATATCCTTTGGGTTATAGAAGGCTTGCTAAATTGACATTTATAGGACTAGTTAAACTAAATTCCTCTTTTCTTCCTTTTATTAAGTCTTTAGCTTACTTTGGAGATATTCTTGCAGACTTCCATGTCTCATCAACTCTGTAATAATATAAATTGGATCTTCTAAAGTGCAAACAGCATAAAGCTGGATAAGCTTTGGATGTCTTAGGTTCTTCATTATCTGTGCCTCCCTCAGGAAGTCATTCGGATCCATTGAACCTGAAACAAAAAGAAGAGGAAATCACTTTCTGTTACTGAGGCATTCCTATCCTCACAGCATTCTGGTGGGAATCACCAAGATTGCTAACTGCTTCTCAGTAAAATAAGAGCACTGGTGTCACAAATCTTCAGATTTATCAAAGAAGAGAATCACTCCAGCCAGGGCAACCTAATAACTGATGTATTGGTGCATCAAGGGTGTGTAATTTATGTGTTATGACCTGTAGGTGAAGAGAGGTTGATTCAGGTACATATGAGAAATGAAGGAAAAAGGAGATACTGGCAGTCTAATTGATAAAACAAGGCAAGCAAATTAAGACCACAAAAAGAAGACATTCTCTTAACATGAATGCTGGAGGACACTGAATGTTTAATTACTGCAGCCAGAGCTTTTTGGCCCAGGATCCAGGGAAGACTGATAGCTGCCCTGTCCTTGGTACCCACTGTGGGAACAGCTGGATAACAATCCTGAAGCCATGACATTCTGCCATATTTATGTCCTTAATTCTGTAGGGACATATGGTATAGGCCAAATAGAAAACATTCAAGGGCTATACCCAAAGCTGAGTATCTTTTGCACTAGTTTTTTATGTCTAACTTGAAATTGATCTTCAGCATTTTCTCCTGTATTAATACTTCCATAGTCAGACTCTTCATAGATTAACCAAATGATAAGGGAGACAGTATTGGGACCTATCTTGAAGACTCACCTACAATTAAATTGTATTTTAATGGCTCAACTCTTACTTTGCAAAGTGCCAAGTAGTTAATAACAAATAAAAGATAAGAAGATGAAGGATATTTGGAGATTACATTTTACCAGTAATTTTTTTTAAATCTTTCATTATTTTTAAGGACATGATGTTTCAGAGGTCTTGCTGTAATTGAAGGAATACTGTCATTTCATATCTCAGTATTCACTATGGATAGTGTGACTATCATTTCCACTGATGCTCAAAGGGACTGTACCATTCATCAGTATCTCATGATGAAGACTTCACAACTAATCTTTGAAGCCAGGCATGGATAAGCTTTGACATTCTAAGATAACAGTCTGACTTATTTATTAATATGAAGTCAAGAAGAGTTCCATGTGACTTGCAGATTATTTCACATCAAGCATTTAGGCTGCCTATCCTTTGGTATTCCCTTGAGAATCTAGAAGTTCAGGACACAGGCTTAATTAATCTCAAGATTCTGGGCAAATCCTAGCTCACTGTGTAATTGTCAGCGAGTTACCAAACATCTCCAAACTTCAATTTCTTCGTCTGTATAACATGGCTAATAACCCTACAATATCATAGTATCATTATCAGGAAATAGCAATACCTGGCATATATATGTTCAATGACTGTTGGTCATTATTTGTATATGTTCAATGACTGTTGGTTATACTCTAGGAAAAACCAAACAGATCGACTATATTTTTTCACAGACTGAGGAGAGGAAGGGGCAAGGACTTTCACTGAGGAAGAATAAAGAAAAATGACCTATTCTCATTTCTATCATGATCTTCTGGGCTTCCTCAATTCCATCCCTACCATTGGTTTGCTCCACACAATCAAATAGGATTAAAATTTCAAATCATAGTGGCAAAATGGAGCTGAGAATAAAAGAGGCACCCAAACCATAACGAAGGACTCTCTTGTTAAATTTAGTTTGGCCTATGGTCAAATATAGATATAGAGGGATTCTCCCCACCCCATCCCCAAAATAACCTGATTCATTAAGCTTCCAGTGATAATAGCAATTATGGTCACCATTTAGGCAATTTATATACACAAGATGTTTCTACTCAAATGCTTTCGTAGCCATCAGACTTGTGGAATGCAGGACATTTGAATGATTGCCAATCAGACTACCCACAACCACGGAACACCAGGAGCCTCTGCAGGTGAAGGCTGCTTAGAGCACTCCATGGCTATGCTCATTGCAGCTGACCAGCTACACAGCAGAGACCCCATTGCAACTCAGCTAGTAATGCAACATTAAATATTAATTTTTGCCTGTCAAAGCTACTGTGGGAGTGATTTCAGGCTCATCTTTATTGCGTGGTAGTCTGCTAAGCAATAAATAGCTGCTAAGATTGATTGATGGCCCCAGTGAAGTGAAGACATTTAACCAATCACCAAAACTGTTTGCTGCTATTACACTGTAAATCAATAATAATTATTCCTGTTGGAGAGAAAACTATCGTGGCTTTTTTTTTTAATATAAGACATGTGATTGGTTTTTTGTTCTTTTTTGACCTCCAAAATGCCTTCCTTAGAGAGCAGTGTTAGGATGAATACTTAGCTACTTCCTTTTGAGGAAAGGATGATTAGAATGGACAATAAAGTTTAGGCTCAACTGTCAATAAGATTAGGATTCAAAATAATATATATGCAGTGATTGTGAAAATCTTGGGTGCTGGAATAGATCATCCTCACCCAGACTGCTCACGTGGTATCTGGCCACTTAAAAGTGCTTCTTTATCACTTCATGGGCAGGTGTAAGTGCTTGACAGACGTCCTGCACTAGCAAATCTGCACTTCCGTGGACATCTGTCAACATCCCCATTGAAGCTAACATTTATTAAGATCTCACCACATATATTTTATATACATTGACTCAATTTGTCCTCATAAAACTCTATGAAGTAGGAACTATTGTAATTCCCACTTCCAGATGAGGAGATTCAAAAGACTAATACAATGTCCAATGTCCCAGAGGGCAGAGGCAAAGTTGAACTCAGGTCTATTTTATACCAGACTTTATGCTTTTACTATTACACCAGACGGGTCCAGACTTTCTTGGGTCATGGCATCCTCAACGTCTCAGTAACTTTTTTCAGGATCTGCCCCTAAGCCAAAATGAAGACCTAACAGTCCTACTGATTACTTGGTTAGATTAAAGCAACTTTAAAAGTATTTGTGTTCTAACAACTTAATACCCATTTTAAAAAGTAATACAGATAAATTTTTGTGTGTATCTTGCATGTGATCGCAGTCACCACCAAAACCCAGTTTCACAAAGATATGATGTCACCAAAGGAATGAAACATGACCTAATGCTGAAACTATGAACTATCTTATATGGGATAGCAGTTTGTGTAGTATTCAAGCTGTTCACCTCAAAACTTTTAAATATACTGTGGCACCCCTGTGAATTCCCTATGGTGCCCCAATGTGTCTTGGCACATAGTTTGAGAACCATGGTCATGCCGGACTGCTATCCAATAGCATCCAGGTGCTCAAGTACTGCCATCAGGAGGCTTTCAAAACTCTTAAGAATTCTGGTTAGGTAAAGAATAAAGACCCCCCCCCTCAGAGAACCAATTTCTAGCCTCTTGTTATTATTCTTACCTATGTTATTAGATGTAGATATGAGGTGACTACAGTAACACTGTGCTTTCATAGACCGTCACCCCTGGGGTGTGATGCAACCGTGATAGATGTGAGTTCAGATTCTAGGTCTTCCATTTACTGACCTTATAATAATAATAATTAAGAAGAAGAAGAAGAAGAGCTTTTCTTGATCACTTACTATGAACCAGACATTATTTAAAGCATTTCCACTAACGATCCAATTTAATCCTTGTAATAATCCTGCTGGGTTGGCCTTAATATTGTCTCTTTTTTTGCAAATTATAAAACTGAGGCACAGAGTAGTTTAAAATTTACTCAAGATCATATGACTAGTACATTTCAGTAAAGTTGCTTAATCTTTTTAAATTTTCTTATCTCACTTTCAAAATGGAGGAGATAATGCCTGGCTGAATAAATATTATTTTAATACATTCACTCTTAATTTCCATGATAGGAAAAAGGAAGTGGACGAAAACATAGTTCCTACATTTCCAAATATGAGGTCCTTTAGATGGACCATTTTACCTTTTAGCCATAAAATATTAGTATTTAATAAAATTGTTTCTCCCTGAAGATCTCCAAGGTTCTATTGACTTAAGCATTGTTTTAAGTATTTCCAGTAAATAAAGCCTATTTATTTATTTTGAGAGAAAGAGAGAGAGAAAGAGAGAGAAAGCACCTGTGTTCATGAGGGAGGGGCAGAGAAAGAGGGAGAAAGAATCCCAAGCTGGTTAGCGCGAAGGGCTGTCAGCACAAAGCCCAATGCGGGACTCAATCTCAAGAACCTGAGATCATGATCTGAGATGAAATCAAGAGTTGGACACTTAACTGACTGAGCCACCCAGGCACCACTGAAGTTAACAAAGTCTGGGAAAGAATGGGGAGAGAGACACTCCTAACTCTAGAGAAGAGCTGCCTGGTTGAAATCTTGCATTGGGGATATTTTAAGACTTAGCTGATCCCAGGGACATACTCTTGCCTTTAGAATCTAAAATGTGTTATGCTTTATGGTCGCCTGGGCCAGAGAATGTGATTACAATACTTCCTTGGTGCCTGCATTGGCTGTCCTGTGACCTCTTGGACATTTTCATTGAGAAGCTGAGCTTATAAAAATTAACAAACTCTGGGGTGCCTGGGTGGCTTAGTCAGTTAAGCATCTGACTCTTGGTTTCAGCTCAGGCCATGATCTTGCAGTTTGTGAGTTCAAGCCTCACATCAGGCTCTGTGCTGACAGGGCAAAGCCTGCTTGGGATTCTGTCTCTTCCTCTCTCTCTGACCCTCTCTGACCCTCCCCCACTCACACTGTCTCTGTCTCTCTCAAAAGGCAAAAACTTTAAAAAAATTCTTTTAAATTAACATATGCCATTTAACCTTTGACATTCTCATTCTCATACCTGGTTTTAATGTTTTTACTGCCACCGGAGTGGTATTGTTCCATAGGCCTTCCCACACTTCACCAAACTGGCCAGATCCTAATCGCTTCAGAAGCTGTATGGACTTGCGGTCTATCTCCCACTGGTCCACGGTCTTATACGACAAATCAAAAGGCACTGGAACTTGTACCTGTTTCACAGAATAATTAGAAAAACTATAAGAAAAAGATTTAACAATTTTTTGGTTGGAAATAATAGTCTAGGCACTTTTAAAAAGAGACATCATTTTTAAAACCAAAATATTGTAAATTGTATTTTAATTACTTTAAAATGGAAAGCAATTATGGCAGAATTTGTACCATTACCTCTTTGAGCTGACCTCCTTCCTACATCTGGCTACATGAGGCATCTTGCTGTCCATCTGCCCCACCCCACACCCAGTGCCACCCCTACCTGGTCTGGCATGATCTTCCTCTGCCTCTTTGCTTTCCTCTGCGAGTTAAATCCTACCAATGTTAAGACCCATTTGCAGTTGCACTTCATCCACAATGACTTCCCAAAGTCTTCGGCCTATAGCATTTACTATATGTATCATATATCTTTGCATAGTTAAATTTTCGCCTTATTTTGAATTCGTTTACTTGTTCATTCATTCATGCACTTGTTCATTTAGTAAATAAAAGTCTTTCAAGCACCAACAAGGTGCCATTCTGTAAACAAACTAGGCATGATCTCTGCCCTCCAAGAGTTCATAACTCACTTCGCTATCTCCTCCACAAAGTCATTAGCATTTTGAGTACACAAAGGTCGTTTATGCTTCTTTATGAACACTTTGCAGAAATATTGGTGAAACAGAGTATTTTCTAGGCCATACTTTTGTATCAGGTAAACTATTCTTAGCATGAGCTTACCCATTCTTGTGGGCTCATTCATGCCTAATTCCATCCAAGATGTACATACACATACCAAAGTTGCCCTTTCACTCGGCAGGATTTAAGTCAATGAAATGCTTACATCCTGGACAAAATTCGTCAGCTTCTACGTGTCCATAATATTTTGGTCAGGCATCACCAGGAAGCTTTCAGTGATCATCCAGGCCTAAACCACAGGTCTGGCTGTCCCATGGACAGAACATAAGGCCTAAACTCTGACGAGGAGCTATGTTTTGCCCCACTACCATGTAAGTCTACTACATAACTTTAATCAACCTCAGTAAAGCATGCAACAAGTGAATAATGATAGATACAGATAAATTCTATAAATGTTGTTTGGCCTGGCCAAACTATCATAACAGTTACTCAGGTGATATCTCTATTTAGAGAACTCAACCAGATAACGAGCCTAGTAATTTCATATTAATATTCTTGGATACAGATCTAAATAATTACATTCTGGCATTTTTCCCCCTCCAGCCATATCAGTAAGCGATCCAGTGGCAGGATACCAGATAATTTCTTAGAGCAAAGATTGAATATTTTCTGGCTTCAATAAGTGCCTAAGGTCAGGGGTTGGCAAACTTTCTGAAAAGAATAAGATAGTAAATATTCAGGTCTTTGTGGGCCATGAAGTTTCTGCTGCAACTATTAAATGCTGTTCACACGGAGAAAACTAAAGGCAATTTTTAAATGAACAAGCATGCCTATGTTCTAGGAAAACTTAGTATTTAAAAAGTAACTGTGGGACAGTATTGGCTTACAGACTATGGTTCGTCTTTTCATGCTGTAGGTGATCAAATGGCCTTTTCTATTCCTGAACAGACATATCCCATGACAGATACTCCAGTATCTGAAGGAAAAGAGTTAACCTCAAAATAAACACAGTTTGAAAGCATTTAACCTTTAAGCAGGGTTTTCCCAGCTGGACACACAGGCCATCGCTCGTCTTGGTGTAATGGCTCACAAATTCATTCAGTGTTGAAAAGGTTCTTCTCGGGGTAAGGAAAAACGCCCCTTCATCCAGTCTTTTGATCCTGTAGTGTTTCACAATCCCTTCATCTAAAACTGGAACCCAAAATAAGTCCTATTAATATACTTCTTGTCACAACCAAGCAAATTTGCTTATTTTGTGGTGCTAGTTTCAATGCATGGAATAAAATTTTCATAAATTCTGTTTCTTTCTCAATTTTGTTTCAGAAAAGATGTCGGGAAGTTTACAAAGGACATAGCACAGAATAAAAAGGGGAAAGAATTGGGAAATCACATTTTAAAGGAAACAGAAGATAAAAATAAAGGAGTGAGATCACCACTAAAAAGACTAAGCTTTGAGGCCTATTGGACTTGATTAAAACAAGCCATAAAATTGATTCTATCATTCTAGGGGTTTCTGGCTGGCTCAGTCAGTAGAGCATGCAATTCCTGATCTTGGGGTCATGAGTTCAAGTTACACTGAAAAAAAAAATTGACTCTATCATTCTGGCAATGCAAAGAAGGAAATATCAATTTCAGAAATCACAGTGCTCATAAAATAAAATCACAAAACTTGTTTAAAAACAGTTCAACTCTTCCTGGTACAGAGACCAGGGAGAATTTTCTCCCATGAAATCCTATAAAGTGGGCACTTAAATAGAATAAAACAGTGTCCTCAGGACTACCCGACAATAACATCAGGAATTCTTCAGGGCCGCTTATTATTCTGTCTCTTACTGTGGGGGTGATAACAGAATGTCCAAGCAGAGTTCAATAAAAGCAGTTCTCCAGGCTCCAAAATAATGAAATCCATGTACACAACTTTTTAGCACTATTGTGTGATCTGTAACAGCTAATGGAATAAATGGACTGTATACCCTTTTTTCAAATCATCTGACTTATAGCAGATTTCTCGCTTTTGTCTGCCACCAACCATTCTGCCTTCTTCTTATAATAGCACCCCAATTTTTTTCAGAGAATCATTGCTCTTCTAAGAGCATGTGGTCCAGAGGTTATTGGTGCCAACCCTGAGCCAAGGAATGTATGATCAGACCCAAGAAGACTCAGTTCCAAGACTTGTGCTATAGGGCTCCAAGAAAACAGAAAGACATCTGTTGTTATGGTAGTTGTTGTTTTGGTTTTGGTTAACTGTTAGGAGTTTGGAGCTACAGGCAAAATCTTGCCCGAGGCAGGGAGAAAGCTTTGCCTGGAAAGTTCTTTCCTTGATATGGGAAATGAGGCTTAGCCCCTGGAACCAGCCACACTTGGCTTTTCAGCTTGAAGAATCAATTAATGGGGCACCTGGGTGGCTCAGTTAGTTAAGTGTTGGACTTCAGCTCAAGTCATGATCTCAGAGTTCGTGGGTTTGAGCCCTGCATCAGGCTCTGTGCTGACAGCTAGCTCAGAATCTAGAGTCTGTCTTTGGATTCTGTGTCTTCCTCTCTATCTCTGACCCCTCTCCCTGCTCATGCTGTCTCCCCTCTCTTTCAAAAATAAATAAAACATTAAAAAAAATTTTAATTAAAAAAAGAATCAGTCACCTTTTATAAACTAGTTTGAATTGGGTTTTTTGCACTTGCATTCAGAATACTGACTAATGCACTTCGCAAGCTATTCTTTCACTTAGCCAAGTTATTGTAAGTATCGAGCAACATTTACAAGGATACAGATATTCTTAATACCTTGCTAAACATAGAAATATCAATAATCGGTCATGCTGGAGCAATTCTCTCTTGAAAGGAAAGAAGACTAAGAAAACAGCTCACTCCCAGTTTGGGAGTTTACTGAGGGCATGCCAATGACTAGGACAATATTTTCCTCACAAGATAATTGGAGCATATCACAATTGCTAAAATAAGAAAAAACAGACAACATCACGTGTTGCCAAAGAAGTAGAGTAAGTAGAACTCTCCTACGCAGATGATGAAAGTGTAATTTTTACAATCACTTTAGAAAACTGTCATGCTCTACTAAAAATGAACATAGTCATACCCATAATATCGTAATTCACTCTAACATATAACCAACAAAATGTACAATGTATACACCAAAACACACGCATAAGAATGCTTTTAGCAGTGTTATTTGTAAGCATCTAAACTTGGAAACAATCCAAATGTCCATCAACTGTAGAATAGACCAACAAATTATTTTATGTTTGTCCAAATACTATACAGATTTGCAAATTAAAAAACCCATAAATACATGCATCAACATAAATGAATCTCACAAACACAAAAATATAGTTCCTTTATTTAAAAACTAGCAGAACTATTGATATTTGGAGTCAGACTGGTGTGTTGATAAGATTCTCTTTCTTGACTGGGTGCTGATTTACTGCATGTATTCAACTCATGAATGCTCATCAAACCAAACTCATACATATTGTGTATTTTTATTACACATGTCATACCTCAATTTAAAATAATTTTTTAGGGGCACTTGGGTGGCTCAGTTGGTTAAGCATCTGACTTCGGTTCAGGTCACGATCTCATAGTCTGAGAGTTCCAGCCCCACGTCGGGCTCTGTGCTGACAGATTCTGTCTCCCTCTCTCTGACTCTCTCTCTCTCAAAAATGAATAGACACTAAAAAAATTTTTTAAGAATTTTTTAATGGTGATTTGCTCTAGTTCATGGACAAATAGAACATCAAGTCCCCAAATTGTTACATCACAGCACATGCTGAGTTATTTCAGTCTAGAAAGGTTTTAAGGTAAATGTTACCTAATTCTCACCTTGGATATCAAATTTTCTCAGTAAAGTGTTCAAAGAACAATCACTTTAAGCAAAATAACTTTCTGATAAGCATGGTGAAAAACCTGGTTATAAAATGTCCTCCTAAATAGCTCAGTTAATTTGTGGTATACAAATTATTATTTGGGGCACCTGGGTGGCTCACAGTTGAGCATCTGACTTCAGCTCAGGTCATGATCTCATGGTTCATGGGTTCGAGCCCTGCATTGGGCTCTGTGCTGACAGCTCAGAGCCTGGAGCCTCCCTCAGATTCCATGTCTCCCTCTTTCTCTCCTCCCCTGTTTGCACTTTGTCTCTCAAAAACAAATAAATATTTAAAAATTTTTTAAGAATATTGGTTATAAGCCAGAAAAATACAGAGAAGATCAAATATAAATGAAAAATTTTTTGCTTGTGATGCTGAAGTTGAAGGCAGCCTTTCCATTACAACATCAACAATACTAATGTAACCAATACACCACACAAGCACAACTAATAATGTAATAACATCTTTTGTTCAATGCTCTTTGAATAATATTCAATAAGAAAGACAGTTCCTGAACAGAGCTTTTCTGGTCACATTTCATTATCAGTTCAGCTTTCACTTAAAATCACAAATGCAGTCTCAACTCCAACTTACATTGCCCAGTATTAATCAAAACACTCTGCTATTCAGTTTAATGGCTAATCTGTCTGTTCAGGTCTGCATCAGGCAGAAAGGCAGCAGTGGGAAAGATAGGTGTGGGTGGCTGTCTCTCTTTCTTTGCCTAGAGTTGTTCCTTGCTCATGGCGTTGACGGCCAGGATTTAAGTATCTAGGGTAAGAGCATAGAGAGGGTGGAGATAAAGACTGAGGAAGTTCTTATTGGATTGACACAGTTTAAATCAGCTTCAACTTTCAGCCTGGCAGATATTCAAACTGATCCTTCCAGGGGCGCAGTCGGTAAAGCCTCTGACTTCAGCTCAGGTCAGATCTCACATTCGTGGGTTCGAGTCCCGCATCAGGCTCTGTGCTGACAGCTAGCTCAGAGCCTGGAGCCTGCTTCCGGTTCTATGTCTCCTTCTCTCTCTGCCCCTCCCCCTCTCATGCTCTGTCTCTCTCTGTATCAAAAATAAATAAGACATTAAAAAAAATTTTTTTTAAAGCTGATTCTTCTGTAAGAACACTTACATAGTCCCTCTTCCCTCCTAAGATGCAGGTGTCTGCTTAGCCGCTGGTGCCCTAATTGCTTTTCAGCTTCTGCTTCTTTAGTAGTTCATCCTCCACTCCAACCCTTATAGGTCCCCCCCATCTTCTGGCAAAAGTCCTCTTGAGCAGAACCTAAAACTCCTCCAGACCATTTATCTACAGCCCTTACACTTTTGCTCATGTACAAGGTCCATGTATGGTCCTGAGGTAACACTCACACATTCTTTACTCTGACAGTTGCTGGGAAGACTGATGCCATGTGGCACCTCCTTCCACTGCTACAGGCTGCTTTGGCCTACTCAGCCATAGGGGTCAGGCTCCAGTGTTGTATCTCACCAAATGCAGAGAACAGAGAATTAACTCTCAGAGTGGACTTCTCACTTGGTTTGGGGTTCCACTCATATCCCTGGGAAGATCGGAGGGACTCATAGCATGCCAATAGCTTTTTCCAAAGGCAAAATGCCTTGATCAAATCATGCCTCCCTTTTACTATTATTGCCCTTTTCACAAGCTGAAGGACCCAAGACTGCACATACCTACCTGTCTTTGATCAATTTCCTAGTAAACTCTGGGTATGGTGATTTGCATTGGAATTTTACTTTCATTGTATCTTGACAGCTGGAGTCAAATATTCCATTTAACATTCTATAATACTCAAGTTCATTGAACCAAATGCCATGCTAAGCACTATAGTACATTATCTCTTTCTATACTCATAATAGCCATGTAAGATAGACATTAATAGACCTGTTTTGTAACTCATAAAAGCCAGTAGGTGATATTGCCAAGATTCAAATGTGGGGACTTGTGATTCTAAGATTCCTTATAACTAGAAAGTTTCAGATAGTAGATCTAGTTGTCTAATAAGACACATCCAGTTCATGACGGTAAAATTATGTCATCTGTTAGTATTACATACACCTAAAGACTGCAACAAAAAATTGTTAGAACTAATGAACAACTATATTAAAGTTCCAAGATATGAATCAATATAAAAAAATTTGTTGTTTTTCTATACACCAACAACAAACTATCAAAAACAGAAATTAAAATAAAAATTCCCTGGGACACCTGGGTAGCTCAGTTGGTTAAGCATCTAACTTCGGCTCAAGTCATGATCTCATGGTTCATGGGTTCCACCTCTTTGCTGGACAGTTCAGAGTCTGGGGCCTGCTTTGGATTCTGTGTCTCCCCCTTCTCTCTGCCCCTCCCTTGCTTACACTCTGTCTCTGTCTCTCAACAATAAATAAATGTTAAAAAATAAATAAATAACATAAAATAAAAATCCCATTTACAATGGCATCAACAAAAATAAACTACTTAGAAATAAATTTAACCAAGAAGGTGAAAGGTCTATACTCCAAAAACTATAAAACATTGATGAAGAAATTTGAAGATACACATTAGTGGAAGGATATTCCACGCTCATGGACTGGAAGAATTAACATTATTAAAATGTCCATACTACCCAAAGTGTTCTACAAATTCAATGCAATCCCTATCAAAATTCCAGTTGCATTTTTCAGAAATAGAACACACAGTCCTAAAATTTGTAGGGAACCATAAAAGAGCCTGAAGAGCCAAAGCAATTGAGAAAGAACAAAACTGGACTCATCACACTTTCTGATTTCTAACTATACTCCCAGACTATGGCAATCAAAACAGTATGGCATTTCATAAAAATAGACACAAGAATCCATGAAACAGAAAAGAGAGCCCAGAAATAAACCCATGGACATATGGTCAACTAGTTTATGACAAAGAACCCAAAAATATACAATGAGGAAAGGACTGTCTCTTTAATCAGTGATGCTAGGAAAATGAATAGGTACTGCAAAGAATGAAACTGGACCCCTACCTTACACCATAGCAAAAATCAATTCAAAGATGGCTGAAAGATTTGAAACCATAAAACTAGAAGAAAAACATAAGGGCCCTGTTGGCCTCCGCCTTGGGGATGATGCTTTGGATTTGACACCAAAAGCAAAGGCAACAAAAGCATAAATAAGCAAGTGGGACTGCCTCAAACTAAAAAGCTATAGAGAAAAGGAAATTAACAACAAAATTAAGAGGTAGCCTATAAAATGGGAGAAAATATTTGCAAACTACATATTCAGAATGTATAAGGAATTCTTACAATGCCACACCAAAACAAACAAACAAACAACAACAACAACAAAAAAAAACCAAAGCCAGTTTTAAAATGTGCAAAGGACCTGCACAGACATTTATAAAAAGAAAAAAAAAAAACAGGGGTGCCTGGTGGTTCAGTTGTAGCTGACTTCAGCTCAGGTCATGATCTTGCGGTCCATAAGTTGGAGCCCTACATCAAGCTCTGTGCTGACAGCTCAAAGCATGGAGCCTGCTTCAGATTCTGTGTCTCCCTCTCTCTCTCTGCACCTCCCCTGCTTGCATTCTGTCTCTCTCTCTCTCTCTCTCAAAAATAAATAAACATTAAAAACAAACTATTAAAAAAAAAAAAAGGACAAACAAATGGCCAACAGGTACCAGGAAAGGTGTTCAGCGTCATTAATCATCAGGAAAATGCAGCAAATGACAGTGAGGTATCACCTCACACCTGTTAGAATGCTATTATCAAAAAGATAAGAGATAACAAACTCTGGAGGATGTGAAGAAAGAGAACCCTTGGGTTGTGCGCTGCTGGTGGGAACGTGATATGGTACAGCCACTATGGAGTTTCCTCAAGAAATTAAAAATTGAACCACCCTATGATCCATCAATCCCACTTTTGAGTATATATCCAAAGAAAACACAATCATTATCTCAATGTTCACTTCAGCATTATTCACAATAGCCAAGGTATGGAAACAACCTAAGCACATTGACAAATGAATGGATAAAGAAAATGTATACAGCATTAAGAAAGAAGGAAATCCTGTCATTTCCAACAACATGGATGAACCTGGAGAGCAGTGAAATAGGCCGGACAGAGAAAGACAAATACTGAATGGTATCACATACATGTGGAAATTTAAAAAAAAGAAAAGAAAAGAAAAAGAAAAGTTGAACTTCTAGAAACAAAGAAGAGAAAAATGGTTGCCAAAAGCCAGGGGACGGGGGGAAATAGCAAGAGGTTGGTAAAGGGTACAGACTTTTAGTTATAAGATGAATAAAGTGTAAGGATCTAAAGTATAACATGGTGAGTATAATTGATTACACTGTGTTATATAATTGAAATTTGCTGAGACAGAGGAACTTCAAAGTTCTCTTACAAAACAAAAAAAAAAAGTAAATATATGAGGTGATCGATGTGTAATTAACTCAGTGGGAGTAATCCTTTCACAAAGTATATGTATATCAAATCATCACTTAAATAAATATCTTTCAATTTTGTTAATTTTTCTTTAATAAAACTGGAAAAAGAATCAGGTAATCTGCATACACAAAAATATTGTGCTTTTAGATTTTTTTTTAATAATACAGAGTACATTTAGATTCTCCCTAAGCCGGGTAAGTTTCTTAAATTGCAATATTTGAAGTTTCTGCAACACATTCTTATACTCTCTGATCCGTTGAGTTACCATTTCCACTGAACAAGACTCGGACAATGTTAGTTGCCTTATATAATTATCATCAAGTGGAAGAGTTTTATTAGGATATAGAACAAGGCTCATAACAATCCCTATAATGGATTAAAAGGCTACCAAAAAGCTCAAAGACAGTTGTCAACAATATTCATTTCTCCACAAAGTAATAAAAATATTAGAAGTAGAAAAGTAGCGAAATATAAAGCATACCTGCAATTTATATAAATGATTGGCCTTGAAAATTCAGCCTTTGCCATTTATCAAAAGAAAAGTATACAAATTATAGCTGAGACGTCTAGCAAGCTGTTAGGTCTATAACTGGAAGCAAAAAAAAAAAAAAAATTGCCTCTTCTAAACAAGATGGACAACATCTAGTTTCAAACTGAAGTGGCCTATGTGGAAATTAAACATAAACAGGAATTCCCTTTTAATGTACCACAAAAGATCTAAAAGATCTCCAGGCTAGAGACTAATGTCAATAAATGACTGAGAGTTAAAGTACTCCTTGTGATTTTCTTAATAAGAGATGCAAATCACAACGATTGATGTGTCTTTGGCAATTGTTATTGATTATAAAGAAAGCCTAAATAAATGTTTGCCAACTCTATAAAGGTTTCGGCTTGGAGCAGTAAAAACCAATACTTGGCAATGCATTGAGAGATCCAACACAATGAAAAATAATCTTGTTTAATAGGAAAAGCAATAGAGGGGCATCAGGGTGGCTTAGTTGGTTAAGCATTTGATTCAACTCAAGTCATGATCTCACGGTTTGCAAGTTCGAGCCCCATGTTGGGTTCTTTGCTGTCAGCACAGAGCCTGCTCCCTCCCTCTATATGCCTCTCCCGTGTTCGTTCTCTCTCTCTCTCTCTCTCTCTCTCTCTCTCAAAAATAAATAAATGTTAAAAAAATATTTTAAAAAATAAAAGAGAAAGATAAAAGAGAAAGCAATAGATTGGGAGATGGGAGACCCAGTTACAATTTAACTACAAAATGACCAAAACCACCTCAGTCTTATCTGGCCTCAGTTTTTCCATCATTAATATAAAAAAGTTGGCTTTAAGAAATCTCCAAATTTCGAGTTGTTTCCACCTTAGTGATCAAACATGTCTGATGGCTATTGCTTTTTCTCTATGAATTCCCATTACTTTCTGTAGCCTTTTCATAAAACAAGTAATTCTCACTTCAGAGCCTTTAAGACCACTTGGATGTTTTCCCTATGAATCTTCTCGTAGCCCACCTCTTCCTTCAGATCTCAGTTTAAATCCTCAGAACCACCATTGTCCACCACCCTATTGAATGTACCTCTTCCCAGCTTCCTCTTCTCACCCTGTTTAATTGCAATAGTATTTATTTAGGATAGATCCATGAGAGCAGGGACTCTGCCATGTTGATCCAAACCCTAACCAGAGCTTGGCACAGAGTGAAAACTAACATAAACATCTGCTAAATGAATGAACGATGACTCACCAACTCTTGAATTTGAAGTGAAATATAAGCTGCTGAAATGTCTGCTGCAAAATTAAATAGGTAATTGCACAAATATTTCAAGATAAGACCTCCCTGGAATTTTATCTTTAAAGGGAAGAAAACACACTTAGCCCCAGAATATACATACTATTAGAGGACAGGCATTCAGATTTATATCTTTTTTTAAAATTTTTGTACATAACACAGAAATAACTACTCCATCCATCATATCCAGAATGGAGATTTACATAGGGTTCATTCAAGTTTTCAATCTAAATAAGACTAAAAGACTAACTATATATATGGGTATGAATATATATATGATTTACAAATTAGACCACAGCAGCTACATCAGGGAAATTCAATACATTTTAATCTGGATGAAAGCACTTTTAATATTGTGTTTTTGAGTAATCAAATCCAAAATATATGATTGGTTTGTAAAAATGGTTTCAGTTTTTTAAGAAATGGTTTTAATTTAATTTTAATGGTTTTAAAAATGGTTTAAATTTTAATTTTAAAATGGTTGTAATTTAAAAATGGTTTTAATACTTGTTTTTTAATAATGGTTTAGTAGTGAGCCCACATATTTGCAAGTTATCATTTCTAATAAAGATTGAATTCAAAGCGTCTCAGAACTAGGGAAAAATGAATTTTCTATTCTTTATCTGGTTTGCCATGATCTTTATTATTGGGCCAGAATTATATCAAATTCTACAGACTATAAGTGAATGATAATGTTTGTGCCATTCTTATTGTGAATGACGGAGTTCAGACTAGTTAAGCATTCTAAGTAGTTCATCTGCAAAAACCATAAGGCTAACTATAAAATATAATGAAACCATCCATCAACAAACCCAGGAGCATCATGATTGAATGAATTTAGCTAAAAGGCCAGGCACCCTGAGTTTACATCTTGACTCTCATTTATGCTGTTTGACCTAGGGGAAAATGTTTCACCTGTCAACAGATTAATCTACCAGAACATGTCCAAGAATTAGGATATATTACAGAAATGTAGGTAACCATGTAGGAGGAGTAAAATAAAGGTTTGTTGAATGTTGAAAGAATTCAACTTTTTCTTCCCACTAACATTCGTAAGGACTGTGGCACAGGTCACGTGACCATTTGGCCACCTTCACATCCAGAGTAACTAATTCTGGGGGAATATGTGTGATATCGATGGAATCTTACAATTTCAGTCCTACTTGCCAGACTCCAATGCTTTTCTTTATTTTTTTTTAAGTTTATTTATTTGGAGAGAGAGAGAGGTGAGAAAGGGCGCCCACACACGCCGGCGGGGGTGGGGCAGAGAAAGAAGGAGAGACAGAGAATCCCAAGCAGGTTCTGTGTTGTCAGCACAGAGCCAGATGCAGGGCTAGAACTCACAAATGTCAGATCATGGCCTGAGCTGAAATCAAGAGTCGATGCTTAACCAACTGAGTCACCCAGGAGCCCTAAAATGCTTTTCTAAGTGGTGTCTGCAGATACAGAAGTCCAGCTTTCTCCTAACGGTGAGATCCTAGCTTATATCTTCACTGATGTTCAGTTGGCTGCTACATAAAGCAGTGCTGTGAGTTTTCATCTAAAAGCACTTTCAAGGAGTTCTGTCCCCATTCTACCACACGATTAACGTACGATTCAGGACATACTACATCATTAGGAAATCCAAGATATTCCAAAACTAGGTTTTTTAAAAGACACACCTCCAGAAATAAACTTCAGAATGCAGTATGAATGCAAAGTTAGAGACTATGTCTGTAAGACATGAAGACATCCTAGTAACCCAGTGAAAAATGTCAGTAACATGAGTAGTTTGGCATTTTATAGATAAACAAATGGTTGATTGAGCAGATTTTCATTTTTCAGTTGATCTTCTGGCATCATCTGGGCATAGCTTTATTCCTCTTGACTGATAATAATCTGTTCCCATACTGAGTAAAACAATATGACTTAGTTGATTGAATAAAGGATTGAAAATCGAGAACTCACTGCCCTAATCTTATTCCACCAGTGATTTGTTCTTGGACCTTAGGCAAGGAATTTCATTTCAGTTTCCTTATCTAGAAAATGAGAATAATGATCTTATCTACAGACCCCCACAGGGATAGTTTGAGTGTCATTATTCACAAAGGATGATAGATATATCTAAATGTACAATGTGTGAGTACTAAATTAGAATATCAGTACACTCAAATAGCTTTGTCAACAAAAGAGAGCCATTTAGAAAGTAAAATTTTCCACTCTTTCCACAATAATGATTATTACATAGTGGCCTCCAAACACATTAAGTGAAGAAATTGTTATTAAATCTGTGTGAGAGAGCCCCTTTTCTTCCAAACTCCTGTTTGTTAGTACTTTTCAAAACTAGTATGAAGATAATCACAATAACTCCTCCTATACCATTGCCTCAGAAATCATGCTGACATTGGTCTACACCACTAAGTAAATAACCTTAATTGAGTTATTATATTTTCTCCCCATTAAAACAGAACTCAAGACACACACTCATTGTACACTCTATTTTGTTCTACAGCAGATACTGTCGGATCCCAGTATAAACAGTGCTGAAAGGAGAAAGTACATCTGTCTTAAAATATTAAAAAAGTATCACGCACAAGAGTTGTTATCTTCTTTTCTCGGAAAATAAAACACATTCAATACAACCAAGGAGAATAAACAGAACCATTTTTTATGGATACAACTCAACTAGTACATCCCCAAGGGCATTCGCCTTCCAGCTAGGCATATTTCAGAGTGTTGTGGACATTGGTCAGTAAGTCTACTAAACTGGTAGGTTGAGCTAAGTGAAGACCCATTAAGAGAATGTCTTCGTTAGCCAACTCAGAAAATTTTACCCAAAGTGCTATTTGCAGATACAGCCAATTACTAGGCACCTTTGTAAGCAAAGACGACATAATCAGTTATCCTGACACACAAATGGACTATCTTCCCTATATTACAGATCACAGAAATCATGAGCCTGAACCAAATATCTGTCCAAATACTTATGACAGTTTTGAGAAAAATGTTGCTCTCGTCCTCAAGACCCTTATGATCCTTCTAAAAGTAAGCCACACTCTCTTTCAAAGCTGACTCTTAAATTTTCAGAACAGAACACTAACTAGTTTATACATCTTAACAAGTGTCTGGGGGTGCCTGGCTGGCTCAGGTGGTAGAGCATATGACCCTTGAGCTCAAGGTTGGGTGTTCAAGCCCCATACTGGGTGTGGGGCCTACTTTAAAAAACTAATTAACTAACTAAAACTAAAAAAAAAAAATTTTTCTTAAGATGAGTATCTCTTTAAATTAATAGTACATAATTGTAACACTGAATATGTGGCCAGATAACTGGGAAGTATGTTTCACAGTTTCCCATGAAAATGGCTATTGAGGCATCTGATATTGCAAAGAAAGTCTCCATGAAACAACTTGACTCTTTATTCCTCTTGGGACTCTAACGTCTCACTCGGTATTATATCTGCAATAAATCACCAGGAATTACATGCTTGGATGATATTACCTCAGTTTCCTACAGAAGATCTTTCACTGGGTTCAGATTTAATACGACATGCGAGCCAGTGCTTCCACTTTTCAAAACTTACCCTCAGGAAATAACCCAAATATTGACACGCATTTATTTAACTATGCCCCTGCTTGGTTCCAGAAAGACTCAAAGGCTTGCATGAATTATCAAAATAAAACAAAATTTAGAAAAAGTGAAGGAAAGGACGATACTCTAGAAACAAGGGTGGTGTGCTTTACGTAAGAGGGGCTTTTTACATTCTGATCGATGTTTGCTGGATGTGGGCCAAAGATTCGACTCCGCATTTCTGGCAGCTCACAGCCACGAGGGAAACACATTCAGTTACCTGATTCCCTGAAGAAAATAGTAACACACTGTTACTCAAAAACAAAAACACAAAAACAAAACAAAAAACCACAACTATTCCTGGAATTGAAACGAGAAATTTCTCATTTGGTCCTCAAAAAGAAAACACAGAAAATGAAAAAAAGACAGAAAACAACAAAACAAACAAAACAAATAAACAAACAAACAAAACACAGAAAATGTACTGAGTAATATCAGCAGCAGCATGCTTAATATAAATACACCAACACATCGCAAAGCGGTGGCTCTTACAGTGTCTGTTAATGTGGGTGCATTTTCAACATGAAATTCGATAAAAGCATTTATACGGGAAACTAAACGCAGTTCATCATCCAAAATAGGAAAAGCAATATGGATAAGGATGCTCACTGCAGCATTTTTATAACACTAACTGACTATTAAATTGCAGTAACTCTGAAAATGGAGAGTTAAAAATACAATCATAAAAATTATGAAGGAACAAGAAGAAACATAATATGTGAAGGAAATAAGTGGGGCACAAAATTAAGAGAATAATATAGTTGCAAACATGAGGATACATCTGGCAGCTCACGTATCTCGGGGCCCTTTAGCGCTAAAGGAACCCAGCTGAGGTTCCCTGTGAAAACCATAATTGCATATGGGCAAAGATGATTAAATTTGCCAACATGAAAAGATTGGCAGATTTGTGAGTATTTTACTCCCTCTGTTTTCCAAACCAACACGAATAAAGGTACAGTGACTCTAAAATAAGAACAGGTACATAATGTTTCCAGCTTTTTTAGAGAGGCAATATAAGAATGAACTATGTAAGACAATGTTCACACATTTAGCTCAAGACTGTCTATTCCAATACTTGATATTCTTTATACAAAGACCCCCATGAATTCATTTCTCTTTGAACTTAATGCTTAAAATCATAATGCATTTCTTCCTACATTAAACCAGTAAGAAACACAATGTGTTTCCCTTTTTGCCTTATCTGCCAGAAAACCTGTGGCTAAACTGACTTCTAAACTGCGATAATTATCTCCCATTAGAGGCTCAGCAAAATCTATTTCACTGTTCTTTTTCATTGATTCTGTCTTTTTTATGTTTAGCTGTCTTTGACACTGTGTTTCAGCAGTGTAAGCCAACTTAAAACCCTTTGTAGAAGGAAGCAAACATGCACAAATGAAATGATAATCAAATGAAATGGTGCATTTACTAAACATAAGAAGGAACTTCTAATGGAATAAACTGTCCTACAATGGAATAGACTAGTTCTCTGGGCTTTCTGTTCACGGGAAATCTGAAGCTCCTTTTCAAGTTATAAACGACTCCTCCATAAGAACAAAATTAGTCTAGTCATTGCAAATTCTAGTAGACCATCAACGAAAAGAGAACGAGATATGTGAAAGAAAAGAAACCTTAAAGATGACTTAGTCTAAATCCTTCTTTTACTGATTGGGCAAAACCCAAGGTTATGAAATAAACTGCTACTTGTTTGCAGGGCTGAGAGCCAAGTCTAGTCATCTGGGGTGTTGGCAAATGACAGTAAGATCGGCAACCACTTATTTCTGGGTTCCTGGCTTGTTTGTTTAACAAAGTAGTAATTTACTGATTTCTCAGGAGAATGTTTTAGATCTCAAGCATTTCTGAACGGTATATCTCTTTCCCCTCCTGGTCAAAACTCTCTCAAAACCCTCAGGAAGCTTTCCCCATGCTGGAGAATTCCTCTTCTCCCCCCCCACTTTCAGTAACTAGCAGACATATTAAACAGAGTGAACATGAAAGTCACTGCGAATGCAGCCAATGATAATTAAAATATCTTGAAATCAATTTTTCATCTTCCTGTGAAAATACGAAGGAACTTCTTGTGTATTGGCTGATTTATTCTCACCGCAGAATACGGTCTCCTTCCACTTTTGTCATTGTGCTTACATGTGCGTGACAACTACTGGTAATTTGCTCATTATTCATTCACGTTTCCAAGAGCCAATTGCTCTCATTCTCAGAGATTTCTTCAGATTGAATGAGGACCAGGATATCGAATATGTTGCCCCTGTGTACTTCAGATAAGTATTTGATGATAGTTACTTACACAAGGCTCTGTCCAGTGACATTGCACCTGTCACCCTTCGATGCGTACATGCTTCAGGTCACATTCAGGTAAACACTCCACAATAAAGACAAACCATCCCCTAGTCACAGGCTGCACTTTGAAGGCTGGCCAATCATCTTCCTAATGACTCACCAGCTCAGGGGTGAAGCAGGTGAGCAACTGTGAACATTCAGCATGATCCATCGCTACTCCCAGAAAAAGTTCAGAGCACATGTTCCAGGGCAAGGTGGCCCAATGCCTCCATGTTTCTGTGCAAAAGGCAGCGCTCTGTATGCATAATAATAATAAAAAAAGCAATTGGATTTTTATTGAGCACTTGCCTTAAGCAAGCAGTGTGCTCAGTGCTTTTTTTATGCAATATTTTATTTAATCCTCCTAACAACCCTGTGGGATATGGATATTATTCTCATCACATTACTGAAGAGAAACTAAAGTATACAAAGAGATTAATTAATTGGCCCCTGGATACAAGCAGGTAAATATTAGTGCTATGATTCAAAAGCAGGTGATAAAACTCTGAATCCCACTCTCTTACACCAACTGATCTTCCACCAAATGTCTCCCTTGATTGCTAGCAGCTCTCAAAAGGTACTGTTCACTTTATTTGCGCTGGAAGCAAGTAAGTTTGTTGCTGCTTCTTAATCATGAGATGATAATGCTGCAGATAAGCCCTATCTCTGCAATTGACATCTTTTCAAGGGAAACAGAGGTTGAACATTCCCTCCTTGAAACATTGTACTCCATCCAATACCATGATTCTTTCCCATTCTTACTGCTTTTCAGGCTTCTGCACCTCCATCTGCTCCTTCAACATTGCTCTGACCCAGGACATCACATAATCGGTCACAACTCGTTCTTGATGTTATGCAGCCATTCAGCTCCCGATGACTATGATGAGTATGTGGTGACTCCCAGTCTCTCCCTGCAATGCTGCCCTCTCTCTTGCCTTCTAGATCCCTCAGGCACCTCAAGTGTACCAAGTCAAAACTTTCACTTACTCCCCAGGTTTCCACCTCAGCTTGAATCCTCTATCTCAGCGAATGGTACTGCCATCCTGAAGCCCAGACAATTAAACTAGAGATGTGGGTGGGGAGGGGGGGGTCACCCTTGTATCCCCTCTCTTCCAGACTTCTCATCTCTGACTGAGTGTGCACTCTGCCAATGCATACTCCCCCCCCCCGCCACCAGCCGTGGAGTGCCCCTCGATGTCTCTATCCTGGACTACTGGAGCAAGCTCCAGCACGGCTTCCAGCATCACTTTCCATCTGCCACAGTCACCAGAGTAGCCTTCTAAAACCTAAATCTGAACTTGTCATTTTCCTTTTTCAAGGTCTTCAAGTGTTTCCCATTGCCTAAGCTCAAATGCCTCAAGAGAGCTTTCTGCTGTACTCTGTCTTCAAGGTTGAAATATGTATCTGTAGTTTCCTGAGTGCACCATGCTGTTTCCTTTCTTTCCCCTCCCTGCCAGGCTCCAATCATGCTGTTTCCTGTTGCACAAACTGTTAACTCCAACTAGAATGCCATCCTATATATATGTTAGAGATCAATTCATTTTTCAAGGCCAGCCCAGGCATCTCCTCCTCTGTTAAGCCTCCTGGCCTAAGCAAGCAGAGCAGCTCACTTGGTCCTTTGTATCTCACTTCTGTTTTTAAATTCATCCCACACTATTGCTCCTGTATATCGTTGGGGAGCAAGAACTCCTGTCCCCTCAAACGTCTTGCTAGCTGGACTAAGAATCAAATTGACATGAGACAGACTAACAGGAGAAAATTAAATTTAATATAAGCGTACATATGGGAAGGGGAATCCATATAGATATGGAAATGCCAAAGACAGTCAAGCAAAATGAGGTATGTACGTCATTCTGAACTAAAGAGAAGGAGGTAGGGGTCTGGGATTGCTGAGGAGAGAAATGTGCTTCACCAAGTGATCAGAAGAGCAGATGTTTGGTAATTAGATGTCTGCCCTGCCATACAGATGGGCCACTCAGATCAAATGTATCCTTGTTAATAACTCTTATTCTGTAAAGGCCCTAATTTAGATTCTTCTGCTTAAAGGAGGGACAAAAGTTTCTCTTGAGCCCACAGGGTCTCAAGTGCCTCAGCTCAAAATAATCCACATGCCAAGTGGCACATTTGCTGGGGGGGAGGGAGGCTGTCCTGGACGCCTTCAATATTCACACTGTACCTCTTCTACTGGATCTTGAGCCCTTTGACTGCATTCACTAGTATAAAGCATGTCAGTGAATCATTCTGTGTTGGCCCTTGCCATGGCTTCCAATAGGTGTAACATCCTTCCCCATCACAGACTTAGCATGTGGCTATGTGATTCCTTTGGAGTCGGGGCAAATACCATATCTTGCACTTCCTAGCAGAAGCTGATAAGTCTAAACGGTTTGCCCTCCTCTTCTTTGCTCCGCCCCATCTTCTGCTGGCCACCCTGAGAGTGTCATACGCCAGACGGCCACTGCTCCCTCGGCCTGAGTCCCAGAATGAAAGATGCATGGAGCTGAACCCAGGCCTGGTACCTTGATCAGAGCCTCGCCAACCAACAGCCCTCCTGCAAACGAGTAAACCACTGAGTTTAGGGACAAAATCTAAGAGAGGACATTAAAAAAATTTTTTTTAATATTTTTATTCATTTTTGAGAGAGAGAGAGACATAGCATGAGCAGGGGAGGATCAGAGAGAGAGGGAGATAACAGAATCTGAAGCAGGCTCCAGGCTCTGAGCTAGCTGTCAGCACAGAGCCCGACACGGGGCTCGAACCCATGAACCGTGAGATCATGACCTGAGCCAAAGTCAGACGCTTAACCGACTGAGCCACCCAGGCACCCCAGAGAGGACATTTTAAAGAAAGTAGTATGATTTCTGAATAATATTCAAAAGATCCAAGTTTGCAGCTAGCTATGCTCACACCTACCTGTGTTACCTCGGATGAGTAACTTACCCTATCTATCCTCTAATCCCTTCAATTGTACAATGTATATTATGACTGGATGATCCAAATCCTTTCCAGTTCAAATTCTAACTCTACTATTCTAACCAGGGACTTTACAGAAATAAATATAGTCATCACAACATTGGAATGTGGTGGAGAAAAATGATGATTTCTACCTTCTGAAAGAGAAAAACTAAGACCCAAACTTAAGCAGGGATGGAACCTGAGAATTCTGGAGGTTCGTCATTGTGGCAAAGGCCCATCCAGGGAAACATGGTGGGTTAAACGCGGTCATACGTGATGATAAATGTGCTTGACTCTTGAGGCTCTGCCCTGTTTTCTGGGCATCCACCCACCCCTGATAGCAGCTCCATTATCATACCTAATCCTTGCTTTTTACAACCTCAACTACCAAAGCTCACAAAACAAAATGCTGAAGCTACACCACAAATTTCAAAGAGAAAAGAACAAAACCAGGGTCTTCATAGGTCCATCCCACACAGCAATTAACATAGTTTCATGGTCCCTTTGTTACGTCACTATGGGCCAAAGAGTCTGAAGTTCCATCATTGCTTAGGTTTTAATGCTAACAATATATGTAAATATATTGCTTGCTTTGTGCCAGTGTCCTAAGTACCTTTCATGTATTGTATTAACTTATCGAATCCAAAGGACACCACCGAGAGGTAGATGCTATTTTTAATCTCCATTTCGCTGAAAAAGGAACAGAGAAGCTGAGTAGTATGTCTTACCCCCTTTGTCAGAGGAAGAATCCAAACGAAACAACCAGGCCACAGAGCTCATAATCATAAACTATAACACCTTTAATGGGAGAATCGAACGGAAGCTCTGATGACCTCACCTTCCCAGCCTAGATATGGTTAGTATAAAATTATGCTTCCAGACTTCTTTCAAATTGCCAATGTAAGAAAGCAATCTTCATTTCTATCCCAATCCATCATTATTCGGTATAGAAAAACGACGTTTTTTTCCTTGATTTCAACTATGTGCTTTGTGTTATAGAAACCAGAGTAACACAATAAATACATAGATACCTTTTCTATATGAGCATGTCTTTTGTATTTACTTAGCATCTCCCTTCCACAGCCAACTAGAATGGATGCTTCATGAGGGCAGAGATGATCTTGTTTGCCATTGTAGCTCAGCCCTCTGAACACTAACTGCACATAGTGAGCACTAAATCGGTATTGAATGAATGAATGAATGAATGAATGAATGAATGAAAAGTTCCTGAAGGCCTGGGCCATCACTTTGTTCAGGATTATACACATAAGAGGTGTACAGAAAATGATGCTTACTAAAATTATATAATAATAGGAATATCACTTTTGTTTTTTCCCTTTATGTTTTTGCCTCTTTCATATTTAACTTCCAGCAAAACATTTTTAAAAGCATCTGCAGGCAATAAGGAGCTAGCTCTGCAGAGAGAAGGGATTTAAAGAAAGTCTCTGCCCCGCTAACACAAATAGGAAAATAAATTTAGTACCTGCCACGTATAGGCTTTTAAGACAACAGAATGCTGTCTCAGATTGTAGCTCCCGTCCCAGAATTTCTAATAACTTAATGCAAAGCACGTTTCTAAAATGCATTAGAAATGATTTCATGATTGATGCGATGCTGATAAATAGTTATAAAGCAGCTAAAATGCATATATCATCTTAAACATGTAGTTTAAAATTAAAGCTACTAATTTATTAAATTGAATTGTATTTATTTCAGTCACTTATTGCATCATGAACACATTTTGTGTAACTATCACCACATAGTAACTGGATAACTGAATCATTAAGAAAATTTAAACCTTGATCAATTTTTTGATATTAATAAAGCAAAATGACTGCCAATCGAGGGTGTTTTCATTTATAGCAGAGATTGCTGAAGATATTTTAAAATTGTAAATGTGTTTTCAACTAAAGCCAGGTACTATCCCCCATCTTATAAATTAATGGATCTTGAAAACTAAAAACAAAACAAAAATCTCTTGTACTGTTTCCATAATGACATGTTATTTCCTGAAGAACCACAAGAGGGAGCAAAGCCCCGAGGTAAGGGGCTTGATTGACAGCCCTCCAATGAATTGCCCATTGTTGTAAAGAGTATAAGCAGAAACCAGAAGCCAGCATAGTGTTTTCGTTTTAAAATAAAGGCAGACATCATGAGAGACTACTGAATACTGAAAACGAACCGAGGGCTGAAGGGGAAAGAGGAGGCAGGAAGGGGGTGATGGTCATGGGGGCGGGGGGAGCACTCGTGGGGAGAAGCACTGGGTGTTATATGGAAACCAATTTGACAATACACTATTATAAAAAATAAAATAAAATAAAATAAAGGCAGACATACAGCATTCAGCATTGTAGATGAATGTCCCTGTTTGTATAAACACCATATGAAATACACTGGTTAGGCTTAATTCCACACGATTTTTTCACATTTTTTTGTCACTTAAGAGTAACTAGAAGAAATTGATTAGATGCTTAATTTGATTTAAGAATGAGGCAGCCTTGAGACATAAACATTTATTTAGTTATTATTTCCCTGAAGTATAAACTGGAAGAAAATGCTCAAGACCAGTGGAAAAGAGAAAGAATTAGAAGGCCTGTGGGTCACAGAGTCATTGCCAACACCAAGATTCATTTCCTATTCAATCCAGAACTCAACACTATGCCTCATCAATGTTCTTCTCTTTGCTTCTTGCTTTCTTCCACTGCTCAACTTTTCTTTTAATCTTTCCCCTGTTTCCCAGTTTGAGATCATTAAGCTTATATGTTATTGGGGCCCAAGATCCAGAGAGACCTAGGTTCAAATCTCTGTTCTGGTACTGCCATGCTATTCAAAAGTAAAACTCATATTGAATTTATCTTGATCAAATTTATAATATATACAGTCTACTACCTTGATAGTTATTCAAGCACATGTGTAGTAATGGATAAATAATTTACACATCTATACTTTCTTTGTCAAAGGGCACAAAATAATTCCTATTTTAATCTCTCTAAGGAGCATCATCTGATTTTTTCAAAGTAGGAAAGGTTCTTAACAATGAGCATTATCTGGACAAAAAAAATTAATTTTGTGCATTGTATTTTCCATTTACTTCTACTCACTATTAGGTAGTGTTGACTGTTGTCTCATTTCCCTGTAACGTCCTTCCTTATTTTATGTATGTATTTATGAGAGAGAGAAAGAGAGAGAGAGAGAGAGCATGCATGAATGCATGAGCAGAGATGGGCAGAGGAAGAGGGAAAGAATCTTAAGCAGGCTCCACTGACCACGGTTTGATCCCACGACCATAAGGTCACGGCCTGAGCTGAAATTGAGAGTTGGACATTTAACCAAGTAGCCACCTAGGTGCCCCTGCATTTCTTTTTTAATCCAAGAAATACTTGTTCTTTTCTCTGGATTCTAAAAGCATTTTGCATATAAGCGCTTTCTATGCATAATAATCAGATGCGTGTGATGGTGTGAGCTAGCTGGTGGTACAATTATGCCACATCGCATACACAAATGAAAGTTTTATGATGAATGAATCACTGAATAAACGATTTTTAAAAATTCAAAATATACCTCCCAATATTCTTTAAAATTGCTTTTCTATATAATAAGAAAAGACAAGGTGAGAAAAAAATTCGCAGCAAACTATTAAAACAATTCAACATTTAGTAAACATTCATCAAAAACAATTTCTGCATGTGAGACACTATGTTAAGTCCGAGTACCTTGCTCACAGAAAGTAAAAAAAATAAATAAATAAAAGGGTGGGGAAGAGGGGACGTGCGAGGCATGCTCATGTAAGAGCTGGTGTCCGTCCTGCAGGAAGCACAGTTTGACTGAAAGAGAGTATGAAAGGTTAGGCTGGGAGACGGCCTTGAGCAGTACTATGAAGGGCTGAAATGGCAAGGTAGGTAAGAATGTATGGGGTGTGCAGAGGAGCGTTATCAAGGCTTTGACTCTCCTAGATAAAAGAAACTAATGAGATACAACAACCAAATGCAATGCAGAATCCTTTATTGCATCAAAACACAAATAAATAAACAAAGAGCTAGCAAGGACATTTGGAGGAATTTGAGTATATACTCGGTAAGAGATGATATTGTTTCTTCGCTGTGAAATTTCTCGAGTTTAATAATGGTATTATAATAATGTAAAAGAGTGTCCTTATTTCTAGGACCTACAAACTAATACTAAGGTTTTTCAAGGGAAGGGACATGATCTCTGTAACTTCTGTATATATGTCTTTATAAAGAGACATGTGAATGGGGTGCCTGGGTGGCTCAGTGGGTTAAGCGTCCAACTTCAGCTCAGGTCATGATCTCATGGTCCATGAGTTTGAGCCCCACATCAGGCTCTGTGCTGACAGCTCAGAGCCCGCTTTAGATCCTCTATCTCCCTCTCTCTGCCCCTACTCCCCTTTCTCTCTCAAAAATAAATAAACATTTAAAAAGAAAAAGAGACATATGAATGATGGGAGAGAAAATAAATGTCACAAAATATTAAAACTGGTGAATTTAGGTAAAGGTGTACAGTTATCTTTTCAACTTTATCAGCAAGGTTAGGAGGAAAAAGAAGAAACACTTTGTATGGTGAAGCTTTGTTTAGTTTTGTTTTATTGGTCTTTCATCAGTTTGGTTTTTTTCCTAAATCATGTTTTATAGAAAAAGAAATGGTTCTTTAATCAAGTGACTTTGGTAAGTCTGGGTTGAAAAGTTAAGTTTTGTTGCTGTAGGACTTCTAAGACTTGTATGTACTTTGTCGAGTCAGGGCTGAGGGAATGTTTTATGAGGTGCTTTTCAAATGTATG
>NC_043706.1:99902831-99906130 GCF_006229205.1 Suricata suricatta
GAGCAATCTTTTCTAACCATTTAATACTGGCTCCTACTTGGGAGGTACAATGGTATTTACATTCATGGTCAATAGTAATAGAACTGTTGACACACTCTGGTGGCCACTGTGTCCACATTAATTTTAAGTGAAGAATGATTGGATGGCTCAGGGGACTAGTAACAAAACACACAGCCTTTTTGCCATTGGGCCTATAACAGATGAGAAGGAGTCAGCAGATCTCAAAAAGGTTGGGTACAATAATGGTGTCTCAGTGGTCAATGAAAGTGGGTTTGGGTCACTCTGTGCCAGGCAGAGAGACAGAGGCCACAATATAAGTGATGTCCTTTTCCAATTTTGTCTGCTCTACAAAAGTCTTATTACCTAAAAACAACTAACCTGTCAAGGTGAGAAATAGTCTGCCTAAAATAAGCCTGAAGCACAGCAAATAGGAGGATTATTTGTGATCTTGCGTGGTCCAGATTTTGAGGTTTAAGAAAGTGACAATGGTCTTGCTTATCTTTGCTCCTGGTTGACTCTAAGGTAAAGAGGTAAGGGTTTGAGCCTCTACTGGCTTTACAATCCATACAGCAACGGCGGAGACAGAGGAGAAGAATGTACTGGAACCAAAAAAAGAAAAAAGTGTTTCCTGCCCAGCGAGTTTATAATCTAGTTTGCGAAGCACATATTAGTATTTACCTACAGTGAAAGAGTTACTCATAAATATAAATGAATCCTTGAATACGTAAGCTCAGTGTGAAGGATACACACAAGGTCAACACGAAAGGGTTCGCATCTTCCCTAATGAAGCTGCTATTGTTCTCATTACCTTTTGAATTACCATCAGAATTAATTTATAAGACATGCAGAAATATTTACAAAAGTATAGCACTTTGTATCCATGGTATCACTCAGGTTATATTAGGTCCATATTATTCAGAAACTTGCTTGAGATCATTCTGGCCACTTTCAAGTACCAAAGTTGCCCTCAGTGAATGAACACACGGTTGCGCCAGCTAAGGGCCTTTAACAAAGGTGATATCCTTTCTACAAGACACTTTTACCGTCTGTGTAATACTTTAAGCAATGGCATTCTATTACTTTGAACGGTGAGGCACCTGCATGGCTTAGTTGGTTAAGCCTCTGACTCTTGAGCTCCACTCAGGGTCATGATCTTGTGGTTCATGAGTTCAAGCCCCGCATCGGGCTCTGTGCTGACAATGCATAGCCTACTCAAGATTCTCTCTCTCTCTCTCTCTCTCTCTCTCTCTCTCTCTCTCTCTGCCCTTACCGTGCTCTCTCTCTCTTTCTCCTCTCTCTCAAAATAAATAAATAAATTTTAAAAATTTATTACTTTGAAGGGCAAAACATGTATTTGGTTCTAAATATTTCAGTATATTTACTTTAAAATTAAAATACATCCCAGGGTGCCTGGGTGATTTCAGCTCTAGTCATGATCTCCTGGCTCCTGAGTTCCAGCCCTGCAATGGGCTCCACACTGACAGTGTAGAGCTGTTTGGTGTATTCTCCTGTCTCTCTCTCTCTCTCTCTCTCTCTCTGTCTCTTCTCTCTCTCTCAAAATAAATAAATAACACTTTAAATAAATAAAATTAAAGTATGTCCCTACAGAGGTCTATCTTACATTCTTAAGAAGGGACTTCATAGTAATCACAAAGTATATAAAAGTCATGCATGTTCCATGGGACTTACATGTTCACTGTAATGGAATTGTATCCTAGAAGCACTCTGCTCAAATTCAAAAACAAGTCAAAAAAAAGGTAATGGCTACTTCTATGTCCACCAGCTGTCCATTGTCTCAAACATCTCCAAGCTTTCTTCCCTTGGTCTTCTCCCCCTTCTCCCTGTAAGTCGTCTCCTCCTATATGCCTCATCTTGACCAAAGTCACATTGTCCCCTCATCACTCAAGTCAAAGATACGAATCATCCTAATTTTTCTGCATCCTGATTGTACCCCACATCTGATCAACCCCCAACTCCTGTCGGTTCCATCTTCTAAATACTTCTCATCTCCATTTTCTACTCTCCATTTGCCACGTCTCTGCCCTGCTTCAGGGTGTCAGCTATGGAGATAAGCAGGACTGTCTAGTAAAGAACTCTAGGAACTGTTTCCTGATTGTGTGGCAAAAGCCACTGAGCCGGTTTCACTATCACCCTCTACGCCCAGCAAGAGGGGCTGCGCCTGAATGCAACTTCCAACAGGTCCCATAGTTTCCTCAGACAAAAAACGAGTTGCATTTTCCCACGCTGCCCAGAGCCCATACATGCTGGGATTTCCAAGTAACCCGGCAAGTAGTTGATACCCAAACTCAGACTGCTTAGCACCAAAACAAAGACTGCTGTTCTGAGTCTTTAGTGATTTCTACACTTGCCTCATAAGAAAAGGAGAGCAACAGGGGGGCCCTGTGGTTTCTGGGGATATCCTGTGCCAGAGCAGAGCCTCGGTGTGACCAGCTGAGTTTGGCTCCCATCGCCTTTCTGTGCAGAATGCTGATGAACTCCACTGCTTTGCACCTGTGATTGCAAACAGCTGCAAGGGATGCCACCGTGTTTACCCTATCACTCCTCCCCAGACTCTCACCTGCAGAACTCATCCCTTCTCCATATTCTCTCAAAGGTCAGACCAGGTCACTTTCTATCTAACACACACACAAAGCAGACATATGACTCCATTCACTTGCCTTGCCAGGAATAATCATTCCCACACTGCTCCCTGGTAACAAACATTGGTCCAGAACACAAATGCTTCCTTCTCTGTGACACCTTCTCACTCCCCCTCAGAGACTGGGCCCCTGCCTCCACTCCTCTCACTAGAGAGCTCTAGTATAACCTTCCTGAAGACTGGGTCCAGGGACTATGCCATGCTGCTTTTGCTGCCCTTCCCCTAGCAGAAGCCTGGCACATGGTAGACTCTTGGCTGTGTGTTGAAGAAATCAGCAAATGTATAAATAAATGATATCAACTTCTAAATGCATATTGCTGATGAACTTTTATGCCTCATGTCTTCAATGTAGTCATTTTTCACCTATCTTCAATCTGTTGTTGTTTGCTCTTAAAAGGGTTTCATTGACAATGAATCTGGAATTCCCTCTACAACTTTGGAGGTTTTTATATCCCCAGTTGCCTAAGGTAAATTTACAATGTGCGATGCAGAATCTCTTCTAAAAACCTCACCTGCAGCTCAAATTTAGCCTTCAAAGTGTATTTTCCTTAAAGTGTACTTTGAACAGTAATATAAATGATTACAGAACTCCAAACAGCAAATTAATATTAATGGTACTAACAATAATAATTCCCTCTGA
>NC_043706.1:99906230-99954542 GCF_006229205.1 Suricata suricatta
AGTATTAAAGGGCATGCAAAAAATATTCAAGGATACTGAGAGAATAAGAAAAATGGAGCCTAGAACCATTATGTGTGTGTACACGCACACCCCTATATTTATACACATTTTTTCTGTACAAGATGGTCTCAATTTATTTTCTGAATATGAGTGTATGTGTTTAATTAAAGAAATAAAGGTTAAGCCCAGAAAAAAGCTTGCCAGTAAAGCAATTTCAGTATTAAAAGTATTTCTTTGGAAGGCGGTATTTTAGATTATGATACCTTAGATTATTTTAGATAATCTTTAGATTAGTTAGATTGTTTATATAAAAATGCTTACATCACTTCCATAATCAGAAAAAAAGTTCTTCTATCTAATAAAATATTCATTTAGGTCACCTGGGTGTATATAGGTATGCACTGGTATGAAGTCACAGGCTGATAGGTAATCAGTTCTGAGTGGTTAATGCCCATCCTGTATCAGTCATTAAATTCTTTGATCATTACCTTAGATATAAGATTGGAAAGGTCAGAGACACATCATACCTGGGCACATTTCAATTTTTTTTTACTTTTTTTTGTTTTTTATTTATTTTTGAGAGACAGAGAGAGATAGCATGAAAAGGGGAGGGTCAAAGAGAGAGGGAGACACAGGATCTGAAGACAGGCTCCAGGCTCTGAGCTAGCTGTCAGCACAGAGTCTGACACGGGGCTCGAACCCATGAACTGCAAGATGACCTGAGCCGAAGTCAGACACTTAACTGACTGAGCCACCCAGGGGCCCCATTTGGGCACATTTCAAAAATAGTACTCAGAAGAGCATCCTCTCACTCAGTAGGGGTAGAGCTGGAGCCAAACAATTGAGAAGACCGTATTAACTTGGTGCCGGAATAGGCAGGGGCGGAAGGATGGAGCCTCTGAAAAAAACCTGCCTCAACACCACTGTCCTTGGTCCTTTCCAGCTCCAACCCAACTGCCCTCCTATGTGGGACTTCCGGGTGTGAGCAAGAAAACTGGGTACCAAACACAAACAATCTGGGCCGAGTTCAGGTCCAATCAAAATTCCTAGGACACATGGGCTCAGGGCCTGCTTCACTACTGCACCATGAAGGTCATGCTGACTTCCAGCTCAGTGAGCCCGGCAGACACAAGAGACAATGAACATTTGCCGCAGGGCAACAGGGAGATAGGAAGGCAGAATACCTTCCCCCAAAAGCTTAATATCTATTTGGAGAAACAGAGTATCTGCTTTAAAGGGGATAATAACATACAATGGGCCTGGACAATACAGAGGTCAGAGCAGAGCCAGGAGAGAAAATCTCACATGACAGATGAGACATCTAAATGGTCTTTAAGAAAGGACATTCTAGAGCTTTCCAACGTACACTGAGAGACAGGTTCATGAAAGCAGAAACATGCATATTAGCACCTGTAACTATTAAGATAATTCTCAGGTCTTTCTTCCTTCCTAAGACAGTGTAAAGTCAGCATGTATTTGACCCTTATCTGGAAAACTGCATTTGACCAAATTTTACATGTCATGGGGTTAACTAAACGCATTTGCATCCAGCACTTCAATTCATTTTCTATCTACCAGGCAAAGACAAATGAAATGCAAAAAATGAAACTGTACTGTGGAAAGACCAAATTTGACAACAGTGTAGTTTCCACTTTTTGCTTATCATTTCCCTAGAAGGTAGACCCTTAGATAATACAAAAGTGAGAAAATACAGCCAGACCTATTTAATTTTCATTTCATATAGAAACTTCTACCCATAGATCGAAATTGTTTGTTAATTTCTATATTGCTCTTGGGTGGTTCAGATATAATTTTGGTACTTAGTATGAAAATAAGAAATAAGGCAAATTTCAAATTAACTTGTCCATGTTCACACAGCAGCTTCATGACTACAGACTCTCAAACCCATATTTATGTCACACAAACCAATGTCCATACCTGAAAGGGCGAAATCTCCTGCCTGGCTTTCACTTTCTCTGATTAGAAAGGCACCAGTCTGGTTTTCTGAATATAATAGTTGTTTTTCTGCATCTGTTCTCTTGATTGCTCCAAAGAACCACCTAAAAACAGATAGAGGTAGACTTTAATTAACGAATCAACCATCATTTCTTAAGGAACAGGAAGTTTGGCAAGAAAAGGATTCTAACATCAGAAATGTTTACTATTTTTTAATGACAGTATCACAGGTATAAAAGGTAGCTTTTGATGGCTGAGATGATTTTTCTGGATGTCTATAACCCTCACTAGCGGTCTTTTAAAAATTATAAAATAGGAATTTGGCTGAGGCCTGCTGCCATGTCCCTTATCACATCTGCATTCTGTCTGAGAGTTCATGTGTCCTCCCTCTGCAAAATCCAAAGCCACCAGGGTCGGCCCGCCATATTAGTCCGCTGGATTCCATGCTCTACAATCACTCATCATCACCATCAAACCGTTCGCTGCCTGACCTAACACCTTCTGGGTGTTAGGAAACAAACATTCCAATCAAAGGATTCATACATGTCACATGAAAGTGTGAACGATTAATTAAAAAATTAGCTTTCTGGACATTAGTTCCCTCCCCCCATCCATTACTACCTAGCCCCACCATAATATGCAATGATTTTGCATGTTTAGGAGGAATTTATCAAATATAAAAAAAATTTTCATTGTTGGAGAGATTATGTGAAAAAGATACTTCCACCTGGGAAGTGTCTTCTAGGTGCCACCCCCACTTCTCTTTACCCCGCTATCCTGAACATTCCAGAAATATGAGAGTCAGATACTGCACACACAAGTGTGTGAATGTGATCGACCCTGGCAAAAAATTGTGGAGTTTAACATCAGAGCCAGTCTAAGATGTATATCAAGTCAGTAGACACTAAGGTGATAAGAAGCGAAAGCTGAGAAAATATGCTTTTCACTGATGAGCCCTCACTCTAGGGTTAAAACATTGATCTTAATCCTTTAAGATTTTAGGTAAAACATTTATCTTTTCAGGTATCATTTTCTTTAAATTTTTAAAAACGTTTATTTTTGAGAGAGAGAAAGAGAGAGACAGAGCACTAGTGGGGGAGGAGCAGAGAGACACAGAATCCAAATCAGGCTCCAGGCTCTGAACTGTCAGCATAGACCCCAATGTGGGGCTCGAATTGATGAGCCATGGGATCATGACCTGAGCCAAAGTCAGACACCCAACTGACTAAGCCACCGAGGAGCCCCTTCAGGTATCATCTTTAAAAACGTAGACACTCAGAGAAAATGTAGGTTTGAGGAAATAAGTACAGGCCATGTGAGGAACTGCAGGCTGAGAGAGGATATACAGGCCATCAAAAATTGGCTCCAACTGGTTTGACAGGTCATGGATATTGGGGAGTATGAGTGCACTGAGGGTGACACAATTGGAGGGAAGAAGAGAAAGGAAGTGAAAAGAAAGACCTTAAAATAGAATCATTACCTTCTGACAAAGCCATGGTATTTGCTTACCATTTTGCCAATCATCAAGTTGCTAATTACACAAGATTAATTATATCAATCAGGATACGCCAGGTTACACTGCAGTAATAAACAATGCTAAAAATCTCCACAGTGTAAGACAACAAAGTTCTGTTTTTCACTCAGCTGCATGTCTACCAAAGGTCACCTGGGGCTCTGCTCTGGGTCTGTCTCTATGCCTGCCAGGGCATTTCCGGCCCCGTGTTGCCATGATTGCTGAGGCAGGAGTAACCATGTGGCAAATCGCAAGCTGGTTCTTGGAGCTTCTATTTAAAGCTTCTACACAAGAATGAAGCCATTGCAAATAAGTCATATGCTCGTGCCTAAATGCCAAGAGAGTAGGAAAGGCAATCCCACTGCTTCCCAGAAGGCAAGAGAGCTGGAATTGTTTGGTAGACTACACTAATGACTGCCACACTGATTCAACAGCAGGGACCAAACTGATGTCCATAGGTGATTGTTTATCTAACTTAAATTAGGGAAGACATGGAAACATTCCAAGGGGCTATGTAGTGAATTCATAGAAAAATAAAAAAATGCATGCTTTCTATGACTGCAGAAATAAGTCAGTAGAATAATGGAATAGCAACAAAAACAAAAAAGAAAAAGCAACAACAACAAAAAACTCAGACAGACCCAAACACACAAATTAGAGATAAAAGAATTCAATAATGAATGGCAGTACCATAAATAATCCATATAGAAAAAATTAAATTGATGCTATCAACAACATACATAAAGACCTCATGTAAAAAGCAATCTTTAAAATGTTCTGAGGACACCACACTAGGGTAGGTTTCAGAGCTAAGGGAAAAAGACACAAAAACCTTAAGGGAAAAGATTGGTAATATTTCTTACCCTACAAAACTTCAACAACAGCAAGATTACCATGAAATAAAATTAAAATACAAGCCACAGACCTGGAGAAAATATATGCGAAGTGTATAACCAATAATAGGCATAGTGGTCAGATTCCATAGAGACCTATACTCAATATTTAAAAAAAGAGACAAAACAGTAGAAAAATTGGCACAGTGTATAATTGTATGGTTCACAGAGAAAGAAAACCCATAACTAAATAGAATGAGAAAAGAAGCACAGTCTCTATCTGTTCCAGTAATTAGGAATATTAGGAATATTAAATATTAAAACAATGAAATGTCACACTTTTCAAGCTAGACAAAATTTAAAACTTTCACATTCAAGCATTGGAAAAAACCTGAAACAAGAACCTTCATACAATACTGGATGCATTATCATGTGGTACAACTACTCCAGATAGCAATTTGCAATATCTAATAAAGCTACTTATTTGTATACTGTTCAATTTCACTTTTAGATTATATGCCATATGTGCTCAAGGAAATAATAAGTCATAAAAGCATTCACTAAAGAATTCTAGCATTGAAAAACTAGAAACAATCTAAATGTTCATTGTAGGGGAGTAAATAAACAAACTTGGTTATAGATATAAGATAGAATACCATACAGCAATTAAAACAAGTAAACTGTTGAGGGCCAAAAGGAGTGAAGAATGATACATACTATGATAAGGCCATTTATATAAAGTTTAGGTGAACACACAAGAGACACTACATATTTTATGGGTAGCTGAATGCTTAATGAAAGCTAATAGTTAATAAGTAATAGCATTTTTTACTCCATTTCCAGAAATGGCAAAGTTTCTTTGCATAAATATATTTTTTAATTTTTTAAATGTTTTTTTTTAGAGAGAGAGAGAGAGAGAGACAAGAGAGAGAGAGAGAAAGAGAGAGAGAGAGTGTGAGCAGGGGAGGGGCAGAGAGAGTTGGAGACACAGAATCTGAAGCAGACTCCAGGCTCCAAGCTGTCAGCACAGAGCCCAGCGTAAGGCTTGAACTCACGAACTGTGAGATCATGACCTGAGCTGAAGTCAGACACTTAACCGACTGAGCCACCCAGGCGCCCCACACACAAATACTTTAAAGATATTAGCAACATGGGTCAAATATACTGATCAGCCCCCATGCATTTTCCTGGTTCTGAGAGCAGTGATTACGGCATCTACGGTAAAATGCTTACTCTAAATGTAAATATTTAAACCTTTAAAAGAATTATAATTTATCTGTCAGATTAAATTCTTAGGCGTATGATTATATTTCATATATCTCATTATTCTCAAGAATAAATACTCCATTATATGTCTTATATACATACATTACATTTGTATTTTGGATAATCAATTCTGTAAATGATGGATTTTCTCTGCCCAATATACATATAAGCAAGCAGTTTTTATAAATCAGATGGTTAAAGATATAATAATTTCACAACATTCACAGAAAGGAACTTCGCAGTAATTTATTTTTGAAAAATCCTTTTCTGTGTCACCAATTTTAGATTTGTGAATAATAGTTCTGTACACTGATTTTACAAGGCAAACCACACCAGTATGGAATCCACAGTAACAATGAAATGGGTGTAAATATTTGATTGGATGCATCAGCTCCCTTAATACCTGGAATTTCACTGGCTGAGCTACCATCAGGAAGTGACTATAAATAAAAACATTGTTTTCTAGATGTAGTGGCCTCACAATGCCATCTTTCATACTCCATGGTGATGCAACCACTATAAACTGAATTGTAAGAGCTTGTGATGCAGTAGAGACTAATAGGAAAACGATAGTTCTTTCCACCTTCTGCACATGCGAAAATTGTTCCTCAGTTTGTGGTTTGAGCCCATGGCACAACTGTCTTTCTACTCCGTTCTGCCTATTAGAGCCCCTGTTGGCCCCCTCCTGGAAGGTCATGCACACCCCCGGCCCTGGGGGTCCGCCACAGCCACTTTCAGTGCTGTCTTTTGGCAGTAAACAGCATGCAGTAAACAGTGAGTGCAGAGAAGGGATTAGGATATCCTAGGACACTCCAGGGACAGTCCTACAAATCAGTGATCCTCCGAGGGTGGCCCCTGGATCAGGATCATCAGCATGCAAACTTGTTAGAAAAGGAAATTTGCAGGCATGTCCCATAGCTACTGATTCAGAGACTGTGGGGTGTTGCCCAACAATCTGGGTTTTAATAAGTCCCAGGTGCATCTGACGCACAGTAAAATTTGAGAATTACTGAGTTACAGGAATAGCAAAAAAAATTAAAAATTTATATGAGACAGCTGAGAATAATAAGTTAGAGTTTGGTGTTTACATGTGGAAAATTATCCAATAAAATGACACCATACACACGCACACACATTTTATTAATCTTTAATAAAACTAAGCTTTATCACTATGCCATACTTGCCATGAAAGAGATGTTGATTAAGAATAACCCAAAAGGGGGGTGCCTGGGAGGCTCAGTTGGTTAAGAGTCCTACTTTGGCTCAGGTCATGATCTCATAGTTTGTGAGTTCGAGCCTCCCATTGGGCTGACAGTTCACTCAGAGTCTGGAGCCTGCTTCAGATTCTGTGTCCTCTTCTCTCCCTGCCCCTCCCTCACTTATAATCTCTCTCTCTCTATCTCTCAAAAATAAATAAATGTAAAAAAAACAAAACCAAAAAGGGGAAGGAAATGCTTCACTGAGATGAAAATGGAGCCAAAACCATAATGTCTACTTTGAATGAAAGGAGTATGGGATTGACATCTAGGGTTTATGTTGTAAACAATTATCCAGTGTCTACTGTGTGTGAATTCTGTAGCACAGACACATAAAGATCTAGAAGACATACTACTGGGTGAAAAGGGGTAAACTGCGGAGTAATCTAAATATTAGTTTTATCTACATCTTTAAAACCAACAAACCAAAATTTACCTGTGCTTACTGCCCTGGAGATCAGTGAAAGATAACAAAAATGATGGCAAAAAAAATTTTTTTTACTCTGCCTTCTTCTCCATAACTTGGATATTTACAATAAAATGAAGTTTTATATTATTCTGTAGTTGGATGAACAGTGAGACAAACGGAAGAGCAAACATGGCCCCCAGGTTTCAAATTTCAAAGACCAATGTGCCCAGCAACACATTAAAGGCACAGGACGATAATGATTAAGAGCGACAGCATCTCATTGGGAAAGTTAACCTCTGTATGCCTGGATTTCGTCATTCGTTAGTGAGAATAATAATAACTGCCCGTAGGTTTGTTTCGAAAGTAAGAAAAATGATGTACATAGAGTGCTTGATGCCTGGCTGCATTCTTGCTCAATAAACAGCACCGACTTTAAGAAAAATAACTAAGGGAGAAATTATTTATTTGGTTTTAGACATGTTAGGTGTGAGGTCATGATGAAACATGAGTAAATATGGGAACGTGATCTCACTTCTCTAAATGTGTTTGTATTGGGAGTTTCCTCCCAAGTGACTTTTCTGTCCTGCCTCTCCTTTCTGGACTAGGACATGCTGCCACCAGGTGGCAGTAGGCCAGTTTACTAAGTCAAAAAGGCTAAAGCTATAGTGTGATAACTGGAGGGGCTTTACAAAAAAAGACAAAATTAGCCTAAAAAAACAGAATTCATGCATTGTTACTTAATATCAACATTTAAATAATATGGATAACAATTATGTTGATATAATACATGAAAATCAACATGTACACAGATATGGTACCTCCATTAATATTTCTTCATTTCCTCTAATAGCCGTATTCTGTCCACTCTGCTGCCTCAGGGATTGGCACAAAGTAGGTGTCTAGCCCACTCATAATTCCAATCAAATGGTGACAGTTTCCTCCTACATTTTTTAAGTAAGCTCTACGCCCAGTGTGGGGCTTGAAATCATTACCCACCCCCGCCCCCCGAGACCCACAGTCACATGCTCTATGGACTCAGCCAGACAGGCACCGCGCTTCCTATATTTTGAAAAGAGAAAACCTATTCCCAATAACTGCTGGCTAACATTTACAAAATTTAACATAAAATTTCTTTTCCTAGTGTCTCCTTACAACCAACACAGCTGGCCTTACACCACAGACCCTGAAAAAAGCAAGTTTCTAAAACCAGCCCCAGAGTAACACTGGTACCCTTCCAGAGACTGCAGAAAGGAAAAGGGGCAGAGCAGCTTGCTTATCCACCCATGAGGAAAGTCACCTTACTGCCCAGGTGGGAGCTCAGGGTTGGGTCTGTCTTTATTGTTGTCATCACAGTTACATGTGACAATGGATAAAACCACCAGTGCGGCTTTGGGGACATCAGTGACACTAACCGCTCTGCAAAATACCTACAGTTTGCAGGGTACACTCATAATCACAGTCAGTCATGTATCTGGTCTATACGTAAGGCTGGGACTCACGGTCCCTTGAGCTATGACAGTTCCATAAGACCCCCCTGCACCTAGCTGGGTTTCAGCACCACTGCCAGACAGCCTCTGTGCAATTCCTTTCTCTCCAGGTAGTCAGGTCCCTCCCCTTCTACAAAGTGTCCTTAGGCTCAGCATCCCCTGTGGCTCACAGCAGTGAGCCCTGACACTCTCTTCCTACTCACACAGCATAATCAGGAGAAAGAAAAAAAAATAATAATGCTCATACGTATTTTATTATTCATTCCGACCTTTTCATTTCCCTCATCACAACCTTTGACCAATTTGTCATCACCACTTGGATTACGGCAATATTTTACTATCTGTTCTCTTTAATATTAACAGCTTTTGCTTACTGATCACGTCCAGGAGCCAGGAACTGCTACAGTTTGCAAGCATTATCTCAGACACTTCCCCCTCACTCACGTCTCCACCACTAGATTAATCGTTTGATAATATGACTGGGTACATCTCACCAATGCATACACGTTAATAAGTTGTAAGGGGGGCACCTGGGTGGCTTAGTTGGTTGAGCGTCTGACTGGTTCAGGTCATGATCTCACGGTTTGTGGGTCTAAGCCCTGTATCGGGCTCCACACTCACAGTGCAGAGCCTGCTTGGGATTCCCTCTCTATTCTTCTCTTTCTCTGCCTCTCCCTAACTTGCATGTGCTCATGTGCTTGCTCTCTCTCTCTCAAAATAAATCAATTTTAAAAATAATAAGTTTTTAGGGTTCCCTTTGCTTCTGGAATAAAAATCCTTACTGGTTTGGAATTACAGTCTGACTTCTGGACACCAGTCATTTCCTGAACAGTATCTTTCCCACCATCAATTCTTTAGCTCTAGCTAAACTTCTATGCTTATGGTTATTTGTACTGGCATAACTTAAATTTGCCTGCCCAGAATCCCCACGGGATTCATTGACTACCCTTCTGGTGGTTTTGGATATAGCATACAAAGTCTAGAGCTGGGGTTTTTTTTGTTTTTTTTTTTTTAAGATTATTCTGTGTTCATTTGAGGCTGCAGACCTCCTGGGTACAAATCCTAACTGAGAACACCACACATGCCTTTTAGAACAGTTAAATAAATGCTTGTTGATGAAACAATTAATACATTGTTCCTCGATGTGGGAATTTTATAGGTCTTTCGGTTTATACTGAACATTGAACTAGATAAAGCCTGTGTTTTCATGTAATCTTTTATTTGTGCTTGCCACATAGTTTGGAGTGCTAAGTGCTTAGGGGAGAACCCTTATCTGCTCTGGGCCAGATTCGAAGGTTAATTGGCCACAGACCACAGATTCCAATCTGATAACAGTCTTCACCAGAAGAAAACACTCGCCTATGAACCTAAAGATCAAGAATCAAGCTGATTTTTCTGTCCCCAGAACACAAGCGTATCAGGGCTGCACACCTGTAAAGGGGGCGTGACTGAGCGATAATGTCGCCTCCAGTACCTGAGGTAGGGCTTGCAGCCACATGGAAACCAGGAAGCTCCTCGCTTGGATCAGATGATAAAGCTTTGTCGTTGTTGTTGCTGTTGTTCGCCTGTATACGTCATCATGAAAGGGGAATTTTGAAGGAACTCTTTAGAGAGGAACTAAGATGAACTAATTGGTACTTTAACCGCTGGGGAAGGTGTAGTGCTATGTGTTTATAAGGATATGATTATAACCTGAACCCACTTCCCAGTATCAATCTCACTTGAAGTTTTATGAAGAACATAACAAAGTTCAAACAGGGATTCAGTCTCAAGGTACTGCTTTGGTTTCACAACCATCTTCTATTTGTGTGAAAGGAAGTGGAAGCTAACATCGATTTCTCTTTTAAATAAAAAGCAAAGTGTGAACATATATAATGACATTTCCAATCCCATTGAGCCTGAAATATAAGTGTAAATTTTAACCTTTCTGCTTTGTTTTTGCACAAACAAATCTGTGATAGTTTGTCCTAGAAACTAGAAAAATTTGGATTAGAGTTAAAAACCATTAATCATGGGGCACCTGGGTGGCTCAGTTGGTTAAGCGTCCAACTCTTGATTTCAGTTTGGGTCTCCTGGTTGGTGAGTACCAGCCCATGTCAGACACTATGCTAAGAGCACAGAGTCTGCTTAGGATTTTCATTCTCTCTCCCTGTCTTTCTGTCTCTCTCTCAAAATAAATAAATAAACTTTTTTTAAAAAGCATTAATCATTAAGAAGTTTCCATCTTTGTCACAGGCAAAGAAAGTAAATGCAATTGATTTTATAATGCCTGGGAAAATGCCTTACTTCACAAAACACCACAAATGTTTATTCCAATTCTCTATTTGAATAAGCTTTTGGGTAGCAGCATGACTTTTGAAGAATTGTTACAGGAGGACTAACTTCAGAGGTGACCGCTCCACTTAGTTTCCTACACAAAAAAAACCCACTAGTTATCTCCTCTCATGAAACACTTCCTTTCTCGCTTTCAAGATAAAAAAAATAAAAAGAACATTTTAATTCACTTAACTTTAAAGAACTTAATTCCCAGTGTCATGAATGATATTATCTCATCCCACTTCTTTTAAAGCACTGAGTATTCTTAACAGATCTATAAAATACAGGGTACCTGGTTGGCTCAGATGGTACAGCATGTGACTCCTGATCTCCGGGTAGTGATTTCAAGCCCTACATTGAGCATAGAACTTATTTTAAAAAATAAAAAACAAAGATCTATAAAATAACTTGTTGTTTGGGATTTTTCATAGAATAAACAAGACCCAATGTTGAGTCAAGTGAGCTAACAGTCCATGTGTGTACTCTGTTCAAGATGGGTTAATCATGGTACACTCTATGTCATCATGCACTATCATTAAATCCTTTATCTCAAATAAAAAGTAAGCATCTTGAAGGTATCTTAACCTTCTTACCCTATAAGTTCATATTAATATCATTTTCTAAATACTACATATGTTAATCATTAACATTCATTTCATACTAACTATATGGAGAACAGATGAAAAACCATAAGAACAAAAGAAGGGTATATTTCTTTTCCTTCAAAAATTTTAGAGTATCAAGGGAGGGATAAAAGATCATTTCAACTGAGTAATAAAAAAAGAAAGTGACAAAAACAAAAGTATCTTAATTGCTAGGGAACCAAAACCAGTTCTTTAATGTTTATAAGTAATTCCATGTAGAAACTACCCAACTCTATGTGAGAATTAGATCTTCAGCAAACATTCAAAAAGTGCATTAGGAGGATAAAATATTCCATTGAAGATTTAACACAGTAAAGAATTTTGAGTTCTGGGCACACCTGCAAAAATGACAGGAAATTCTGATTTCTTTAAAAATTGCTTAGTGAACAAAGTTAAGAGGTGAAAATATGGAAGGCGAGGAAGGTGAGAGCAAGAAGGAATTCTTCTACAGGAGGACACAAGAGAGGTGATCAGAATTTTAGAGCTAGAAAGAAATTTTTAGGAGGGTCTCTGGGTACGTCTCTGAAACTTACTGTCAGTGTGTTCTACTGAGCATGCGAATTCTCTGGGGGAGAGTCCAGTGTTTCATTAAATTCTCAATGATGCCTGTGACAGAAACTACCCATCTCCTTCAATAGAGCTAAGTGAGTTTTTTGCTGGTTCACAAAAGAGCTGGTAACAAAGCTATAACCACAACATACCACCATAAAACTCCTTCACTCATTCATTTTTCATTCAACAATTATTTATTGAGCACTTACTATGTGCCAGGCACAGGGCCAATTAGTAGAAATATAGCAGTGAATGGAACCAACACCCTATTTTTATGGAGCTCAGAAACTAATGGGGAAAGACAGACAATGAATTAAAAACATGAGTAATTATACAGTGTGTTTGAAGATGATAAGTGCAAAGGAGAAAAAAATGAAGCAAAGTAAGAAGAAAAGAGACTATATTTTTAAAATCACTCTTAGTCAGCAGCAAAATGGGGCAGAGGTAATTCCAGAGGGTTTTTTTGTGTGTTCCTAAACTCAAAGTAATCAGAATAAATTTAGCTGTGGAGAAAAATTGGATAGAATCTTTGAAAGGAGTAGATAAGTAAGGATTGTAATCCACTCCAGGATTGAGACAATATTCATATTTCTCAGTTGCAGCCTGGCCAATATCTATTAGCATTTTTTTTTCTAGTTAAGAGATAAACAATATCCATCAACTTCACTGATTATCACTGATGTTCATGGAAATGAAAAACACCAGAAGCTATAAGTATCTTCCAAGAGTTTCCTTGGGCATGATGGCTCTTTAGCCAAAGAAAAGTGAGCAATCTGTTTAACAGAAAGAGAATCTTTCTGTGAAAAATAACTATACCTAGAACAGAAATAATATTTTGATTATAAAGGAAGGGTGGAGGTAGGACTTCTTTATAAATATCTCTTAAGTCCATATAAAAATCAAAATGTTTAAATAAAATTGTCTTCCACATTTGGCAAACATACAATGAAAAACAAAATCTCTATTGTCTTAACCCATACATGACAAGACACACACACACACACACACACACACACACACACACAGGAATGAGGGTGTATGGGTGTGGGTGCGTGTGTCACAGGTGGGCACTAGTTCCACTGACTTTTTAAGGGTTTAAATGAAGCCATTGTCTCAAGACAGACAAGAGGTGAGACAGAATCCAGAAAGATCAGAATGGGCACACACATTTTCTTTCCTTTTGTTTTTCATAATTTGATCCTGTGCACCCAGCTACCAACTAAACATTGCTGTCATTAATAATTACCAATAATAACGCCAGTATTAATAACTGAAGGGTGTTTATAAGCCATAGAAATGCTGCCCACTGGACCTGGGTAGAAGCTGAACATATCCACAAAGCAGCTTGTTCTTTACAAAAGGAAAGCCAGAACTGGTGCCAGAAAATACACCTTTTGTTTTCAGTGTCAACAAGCTATTTGTCAGGAAACAAAGGAAGGCTCTGCCAGACCTGGTGGATTTTTCTGAAACCTGAAAATTAGTTTCCGGCTTGTTTTTGCTTAAAATTAAAGGAAAGGGCAGTTGCCCGACTCCAACATCACAGCCCCACTCCTCACCTGCAATGGGGAAAGGCTGCCCCAGAGGAAGGAAGGAGTCCCTCCCAGCCCACCCAGCCATACCGCACTCCCCCCTCATCACTTCCCAACCTCCTCTAGGGCCTGGTTCTCAAACTGCTAAGAAAGCGCAGCAAGAGTGTGTACAAGGCACTTGCTCCCAGGTCTGAGGTGGAGCTCCAGCCGCTGCAGTTTCCCAAGTGCCTCAGAATTCTCTGGGAAGCCCGTACTGCCTTTTGAAAAGCACAAGTGCTTTTTGAAAGGCAAGACTTTCTCTCATGTCTTCCATCACCGACCCGAAACCTTTGTTCTCTCTGGTCTATTCTTCCCCACACTGGACCCCATTCTCTTACTTTCAACCCAACCAAAATATTACACATTCAGTCCAAACTTTGTGTAAAATTTGTGAAGAGCACAGATTTAAGTACAAGCGAGAGTGGAAAGCAAGTTCAAATACATCAGAAATCTTTGTTCCTATAAATTTAAGATCACTTCCTGGAGAGGGAATTTCCCAAAACCTTCTTTTCCCTCAGGTCCAGGGCCCCCTGCCAGGTTGCCAAGGCCCATCTTCCCTTCCTTTCTCCTCTGCACCAGGCTTTTACCACAAAATATCCCTAGTTTTATACACAATTGAGTTCCATATCCCACCCTGACTCCAAACTAGCATTCTGGGCCTCCTCCTTTGTATATACTCTAAGAGACATTAAATTATTCTGCTCCATAAAGGCCCATCCACTGCAGGTCCTGATTCTCAACAGCAAAAACAACCTGAGCTTTGAAAATAAAGTTTTTCTTTAGCAAGTTAAATCCTTAGGCAGAGCACCTCTCACACTATTCCCCATGGCAGAGGGTAGCAAAAGAATGATGCATATTCTTGCTGCCAAGAACAAGAATACATCTGAGGATAAGGGTTAAGGGGCAGAAGGTTTTTTTCCAGTTACATTTATGTTGTAAAGAATGCAGTTTTCTTACAATTATGAATTTCTTGAACTAGGTTGAAATATTTGCTCTCTCAAAGTGTCTTTGTGAGAGAAGAAACTTATGATACACAAGGTAAATATCATTTGTAAATAACACATACACTATTTGTATGCAAGTTTGTGTTCAGAGACTGAAGTAAGTCCTGCCCAGATGGCCTCCTTACTAATTAGCCAATTGCAATTAAGTAAGGTTTTGTTCCATAATTTTGGTGATATAAAAAATTATCCAGGTACGAAAGCAAAAGCACCATGCTAATTTCTTTGCCTAGGATTGAAGAAGTTTCTCTTGAAGAAAGAACTCAGCGAAATACACAGAGTATGAGTATCGTAAATTCTGACTTGTCAAGTTGTGACCCAGAGAAAAGATTTTTTGAAGCTTTTGGAATGAGAGCACATGACAGGAACACCGTAGAGCCTTGGAATTAGGACCCCCAAGTAGGCCTGAGAAGCTGGTTTTCCTAAGACTGAGTGATGATAGATTCATTACATAATTCAAGCCTCACGTCGAGTTCTGTGCTGACAGCTCAGAGCCTGGAGCCTGCTTCTGATTCTGTGTCTCCTTCCCTCAGCCCTTCCCTCACTAGCATTCTCTGTCTCTGTCTCTCTGTCTCTCTCTCTCTCTCAAAAATAAAAATAAACATTAAACCAGAAGTAGTCTTGTGCCAGGAAACCCTTGTCTGCAAAACAGGGGAGACAAACACTCTGCTACTTTCCTTCACATCCCTTTCCTTGGTTTCCTATTTTTGGTATTATTTGACTAATTCCAACTTTCCCACTATACCTGGAAGTTCCAAAAGAGCAAAACCCTATTTTTTGCTCATTACCACAACTCTCAGAGTCTAGCAGGGTACCTGGTATTAAATACGCTCTCAACAAATACCTTTGAACAAATACATGAATAAATGAGCAAATGATTGCTTGGGGATGTGAGTCTTAATCATTTAGACTGACCAAATAACATCAAACAATAGGACAAGAATGTAAGCTTTGAAACAGAGAGAAAAAGAATAAATCAGATTTTATCCATCATGAATACCCTCAGAGCCAATGAAATGATCACAGTCCCATAAGGAAGGTGACAATAATAAAAATCGCAGTGAGAATAACATTTGGATTCCACTTTATAATTCACAGGGTCATCATCTACATTACGGCCTTCATGCTCACGGCAAATCTTAAGGCAATCAGAGCGGGCGATTCAATATCTCCATTCTATGGAGTTAGAAACTGCAGCTGAGAGAACAGAATGAGCAGTGCCAGTGTGCAAATGTGCAAAGCAGGTACATGTGATCTCTTTAAAATTGTGCAGACTATGCAGTGAAAAGTATGGACTTGTCCTCACATTCTAATTCTACTCCACAGAGTGGGCCAGAAATATAAAGGGACCATTGCAGAAAGAGGAACAATGGGGTGAAAACATTATAAATAGGTATCAAAATAGTTTCACCTAAATTCATTGAAACTGCCCCACAATGTGTACATAATAAAAAAATAAGATTTGGGGGACATACCACTTTCACTGTGAGTAGATAAGCTCTCTTTTATAGTATCTCTCAGCATGCTAAACAGAGGAAGCCATTGGTTTGCACTGATGTAACAAGTCATATATTTTCATTTCTCATTTTTAAACTTCTCTTCAATTTCACTGGTTTTCATGAAAAAAAGAAAATCACACATAAGATGGAGCTTTCTTCTGTTTAGCATTTTGCCTGAAAAATCTTATGTACAACACAAAGGATGAATTGCTTTCAATATATAGTAAGAGCCTAATTTGTTTCTAAAACTATAAAAAATATATATACTTTAATGAAGTAAAACACTAGTTCCCATTTGTGGCTTGATTGCATAAGGATCCAAACTTGAAAATTGAAAGCAAAATAAGATTTAAAGAAATATTTAAAGAAGCAAAACAATCCTAAAGATGTAGATATTACAAATAATGAATAATGAAGCTTAAAGTGGTTTTCTAAGCTGCCAACAAAAAAATGTGATCAAACATTTCAAAAGTCAGTTCAAATGATCATTTATTCTTTCTATAGAAGATGGTGTTACTCAATCATCATCACATTGTCAGCCATTCAAAGAAAATGAGTCAGAATATAAAGGAAAAACTATACAAGGTAGTTCTTCAATATTTCACTATTGTTATATTTATTATTTGTCACCTTGTTTAAATAATTTGTAATGATTTCTTCTTCTGTTCTAAATATTCCCTTTCTTCCCTAATTCTGTCCACATAGTTTTATACTTATTTTCTTAAAAAGAACCTTCTCCTCAATACTATATCAGCTGTAGACCCATGAAACCTAGATCCATCCATGTTTAGAAATATTTTCTTAGACAGGAAATCATAATAAGACATAATTTTTCCATCTCCTTGAGTTTCAATACATGCACTAGAAACAGACATGTTAAAACTTTCCATTCATATTCCAAAGTGGAGAGAATAGCATAATGACCAACTTTTATCCAACACCCAACTTCAGTAATTATCAACATTTTCTGATCTTGCTTCTTTTTTTTTAATGTTTTTAATGGTTTTTATTTATTTTTGATACAGAGAGAGACAGAGCATGAAAGGGGGAGGGTCAGAGAGAGAGGGAGATACAGAATCGGAAGCAGGCTCCAGGCTCTGAGCTAACTGTCAGCACAGAGCCCGACGCAGGGCTCGAACCCAGGAACGTGAGATCTGACCTGAGCTGAAGCCGGAGGCTTAACTGACTGAGCCACCCAGGCGCCCCGGATCTTGCTTCTTAGTATATATTTAATTGACCTGAATTCAAATAATCTCCAAAATTTAGTCGGAAAAGTGGAGTGAAAAAAAGAACTACTAAATGGTTTCATGTTTGTATTTTAAAATACCTCAGGCTCAATTTTTTTGTTCGATTAATTTTTAACATCATATCCTCATTCTTTAGAAACTAGAAGGATGGATTTTAAAATGTTTCTAATATTGAGAAACATCACATCTAAAAGGAAAAACACAAAACATTTATTGAAGTCTGCAGTAAGCTATAGGAATAATAATAATTTTAAAAAGACAAGACTATGCTTGATTAAGTTTACATTAAAATTGGAAAAGCACACATATAGACCAGTAGAAAAAGAAAAAATTACAAGTCAAACAATTGAAGCTACCTATCCCTATCATATGCAATTTTGATGTCAGACAACTGAAAAAATATATATTAAAAGAAATGTGAGAGAATGTTTCATAATTGGCATTATGATCAATATGTCAATGGTGCAAACTTTCACATATAATGTCTGATAAGGTGGAAACTATGAAAAAAAGGCCTATGCAGTGTAATTGCCTGAAACATATAACTATATTTCTACCTCCACATTACAGTGCTAAAGGCTTTTCTGCTTCATGATTTCTCTGTGCTGACTCAATCTTCATGCCCTTATATGTAATTAATTGAGATTAAATTTACAACAATGCTCATTTAACTTTTTAAAAACTCCCATGATAACAAAACTATGATTGCAAAATCTCTATACAATAATGCAAATCTTTCTATTGCTTTTCAAAACCATATCAGATATTCCCTTTAAAAGGAGAGGGGAAAAAAGAACAAATTAAACCTAAAAGACGTGAAGAAAACAAATAATAAAAACAACAGTGGAAATCGGTCAGATAAAAAACAAAATATAGAGAAATTCCACAAGGACAAAAATTGATTTTTTAAAAAGATTAATAAGAGATATGAGCCTCTAGCAACACTATTAAAGGGGGAAAAATGATCAATATCTTCAGTTAAAGAGGGGTCCATCACAGATTTTCAGACATTAAAGTAACAAGAAAGGAATGTTGTTAAAAACTATATGCCAATACTTTTGACAACTTGGATGAAATAGACATGTCCCTTGATAAATACATCTTACACAAACTAACCCAATGAGAAACAGAAAATCTTAATAACCTTAAAGGTTTGTTGAAGAAATTGTATCCACAATTTAAAACCTTCCCACAAAGGAAACTCCACGTCTCTAGTGCTTCATAGATGAATTCTACCAAATTTTAAGGAAAAAATAATATCAATTTTATACCCAAGCTCTTTCAGAAAATCCAAGAAAAATAATGTATTTCAATTTATGTTATTAGGGCAGACTTTCCCTGGTACCAAAAGTAAAGACATTTCAAGAAAATGAGAGATAAATACCTCACATGAAAACAGATACAAAAATCCTTAAGATATATTAGAAAATCAAATCTAAGAATCCATAAAATAAAAAATATATCCCAATCAAATGAGGTTTATTCTAGTAAGAAAGTTGATTTATATTTAAAAATCAATGTAATTGACCATGTTAATAGACTAAAAATAAAAACTACATAATAAATCAATAGATGCAAAAAATGCTCTTGAAAAATTCAACATTTGTTATTAAAAGCAAAAACACTTAGCAAATTTGCAATGGAAGACAAACCTCAATCTGAAAAAGCACAACAATGAAAAACCTTCACCCAAGGTCACACTCAGAGGCAAAATAAAAACAGAACAAAGATGCTAGCAGTCATATATCCTAAAGGAGACAAGGTTTGCTTTTAGATTCCAGGCTACTATCTACTAAACTATCTACAAAAACAGAAAGCCAGTAATTCTCAGAAGAACGTAATACAATTGAGGATAGCTACAATGGCCTCCACACAACCAAAAATTAGCAGTATTGCAAAGAAACAGAGGTATGATCCATACCCAAGAAAAAAATGCAGTCAATAGAAAGTAACTCCAAGTAGGCCTGGATGTTGGATTTTTTTAAATGGGCAAAAAACTTGAGCAAACACTTCATAAAAAGAGACTTAGGATTGGCCAATACGCACAGGAAAAGGGGCTGAACACCAGTCATTACGGAAATGCAAATTAAAATTACACTGAGATATATCATACCTAGGAGAATGACTGAAGTAAAAAAGATTGAGCATAGTACGCACTGACAAGCTATGAAGCTTCTCTCAAATGTTGTTTTAAGAGTACAAAATAGCACAACCCCTGTAGCGAACTATGTGGCAATATCTTGTACAGTTAAACACACATTAACCCTATAACGCAACAATTCCACTCTCAGGTATTTACTTAAGAAAAATGAAAATGTATGTCCACAAAGAGACTCGCACAAAAATATTGATAGCAGTTTTACTCATAATGGGCAAAAACATCAAACAGCCCAAATGCCCATAAAGAAGATGAAAGAACAAATTTTGGTGTGGTCATGCAATAAACTAGTACTCAGCACTAAAGGTCAAACTAACGATACACACAAAACACGCTGAATCCCAAAACCATTATGTTGAGCAAAAGCAGCAAGACACAGAAAAGTAACTGTTGTAAGACTGTGTTTATATGAAGTGTCCGGATAGGCAACACTACAGTCCAGGGGCAGGAAGATGGGGAGTGCACGGAAAGGGACCATGAGAGAACTTTCTGCGGTGAAGGAACATTCTACATCTTCATTGCTGTGTTGATTATATGGGAATAGACATTTGGCCAACTTCATCAAAATGTAAGCTTAAGATCTGTGCATTTTACAGCACAAAAACTGTACTCCATAAAATTAATTTTTTAAAAACCATACTATGTGGTTTTTATAATCCCACTCTTTCCTTAATTAGACTTGAAAAGAACTAGGTTGGCATTTGCAAAAAAAGATTCAGTTGGAAGGTCTAACCTCAGAAATCTTCCTTTCACGAAGTTTGTGTCTGTGCTGTCAGGGGGCACCCCTCATTCCTTCCCCCCTTATTAGACTGCTCCATTTGAGTAAAACTGTTGTGGCTCCTGCTCCCTTAGGTCCTATTGTCGCTGAAGGAGTGGGTGTGGAAGTGTGGGTCGCCTGAAGATATGATATCTGCTTCCTTAGTCAGGTATGTGCCTCTCTAGAAAGATCTTCTGGAGAGAAGACTTTACTGGAAGGACAGCAAAAACTTTACAGGAGAAATTGAGGTCAGCAAGGCCCCGAACATCTGTCAAATGATGCCGCACAGACTGCCACTGATTCTGTTTTTAAAATGATATAAACTGACACAGTCTTCAGAGGGTTAGCTAAGGCTCAAAGCCTGGAGCGGAGAGTGTAAATATCTAAGTGGCAACATATTATGTAAAGTTAAGCTTCTGATTAGGTAGTTTTGTAGAAAAGAAGTACCAAGACTGGGAAATAAACAATAAACAAAAGTGGGTTGTTGTGGGGTTTTTTTACTTTTACTAGAAAAAATGACTATAAAGCTCATCTTAAAATCCATATATAAAGGCACCTGGGTGATCCAGTTGGTTAAGCATTGAACTCTTGATTTCAGTTCAGGTCATGGTCTTGTGGTTTGTAAGTTTCAGTGCCTCATCTGGCTTTGTGCTGACAGTGCGGAGCCTGCTTGGGATTCTCTCTCTCTCCCTCTCCCTCTGCCTCTCCCCTGCTCACACTCTCTCTCAAAATAAATAAATAAAGTTAAAAAAAATCTACATATAAAATCTATGCTGTATTTAACTGTAAAAGTTATTTTAAATTTCAGTTCTAAAAAGAAACTCCTACCACTACTAGTGAAGTCATCATGAACTTACACATGGATCATAAATTTTCTTTTTAAAATTTTTTTAATGTTTATTTTATTTTTGAGAGAGAGACTGAGCATCAAGAGGGGAGGGTCAGAGAGAGAGAGAGGAGACACAGAATCTGAAGCAGGCTCCAGGCTCTGAGCTGTCAGCACAGAACCCCATGCAGGGCTCAAACCCACCAACTCTGAGATCATGACCTGAACCGAAGTCGGACACTAAATGACTGAGCCACCCAGGCGCCCCCATACACTTTCAAAGTAAGCAACCCTTTCTAGGAATAATAAAACTTGAAGCCACACTTTTATAAGTTTGACCTCTAAAAAGATCAGACTAATTAGCAGCCCTAATACTCAAGGTATATGGTTATGTCCTTCCTTATTATTGTTTATTTCTCAAAAGTATCCTCACTGATTCCTAACCTTTTGTGTGTTATAATCCTGTTAATATGAGTCATCTACTATTGGTTCCATCCAGTATGGTAAATACCCTTACAAGAACAAGCTACAGTTCTGTTTATACTTGACTCCAAAGTATGCCATTTATTCACTGTACATGAGTGTGTTTCACACATCACATGACCTCTGGCCTCAGTTTCCTCCTTGACATTTCTGTTGGATGCCTCTCATTCTAGTAATCTACCTATAATTCTCCAAGGCATCTACCAATAACTCTCCAAGGCATGGAGAACAGAAGTCCTATCTTTCCATGTTCTGGCTTCCTTCATGACCATACCTGCAGAAGAGGCCCTTTGTGCTTTTTTTTAATAATGCTGGAGCCATCAAAAATACTTTCTAAGATCCAAACTATCAAGACTATGGTTAATTCGTCCAAGTATTCATTTACATAGTTACTAACTTTGGAATTAAGACTACTGACTTCAGTTGAGAAGTGTGCAGCAAACAATTCTCTAAGTAAAATGCACTATTGTAAAAAACAAGGAGACAATATTCAGGATCTAGAGCTAGGCAAAGAGATCTAAACTTTTTTACCAAAAGTACGATTCATAACAGGAAAACATGGTAAACTGAACATCGGCAAAATTCAACACTTGTGCTCTGTGAAAGATCCTATTAAGAGGACACAGTAAGAGGACACAAAAGCAATCTACAGACTGAGAGAAAAACATGTCAAGTACCTGGAAACCACATATGTAGAGCTGGTATCAAATAAATAAAGAATTTTCAAAAGTCAATAGCAGAAAGACAAATCCAGTGAGAAACTGTGCAGGGGTGTCTGGGCATCTCAGTTGGTTAAGGATTCCTTTTTTTAAATTTTTTAATGTTTTTAATTATTTTTGAGAGACAGAGTGTGAGTGGGGGAAGGGCAGAGAGAGAAGGAGACACAGAATCTGAAGCAGGCTCTAAGTTAGCAGCACTAGCAGCAGAACCCAATTAAGCATCTGATTCTTGATTTCAGCTCCGATCATAATCTCATGAGCCCTGAGATCGAGCCCTGCATCAGGCTCTGTGTTAACAGCGTGGAAAATGCTTGGGATTGTCTCTCTCCCTCTCTCTTTCTGCTCCTCTCCTGCTCACACACTCTCTCAAAATAAATCAGCTTAAAAAAGAAAGAAAGAAAATGGCCAAAATACAGGGCAGGGTATACACAGAAGATAATGAAACACATGAAAAGGTGTTCAACGTCATGAGTCACTAAGGAAATGCACATGAGAATCATGAGATATTATTACCAGTTATCAGAATGGCTAAAATAAAAATGAATGTCAAAACCAGATGTTGGTGAGGACACAGAGAAGCTGGATCGCTCATACATTGCTAGTAGAAATATAAAATGGTGTCACCACTCTGGAGAACAGTTTGTCAGATTTATAAAACTAAACGTGCAGCTACCATATGCTCAGCAGCTGCGCTCTTGGGCATTGATCTCAGAGAAATGAAAACTTACACTGACACAAAACCCTGTGTAAGAATGTTCACGGGAGCTTTATTTATGATAGCCAAAAATACAGAGATAATTCAGAGGTTCTTCAAGGAGTAAATGGTTAGACAATTGTGCACTCCACATCGTGAAAAACTATTCCACACAATAAATAAACAGCCATAACAATAAAAAAGGACATATTGATACATGCACAACTTGAATGAATTGCCAGGGAATTAATTATATTGAGTGTGGGGGGGGGGAAAATCCCAAAATGTCTGATTCTAATTTTTTTATGTTGTTTATTTTTGAGAGAGAGAGAGAGTGCAAGCAGGGGAGGGTCAGAGAGAGAGGGAGACACAGAACCTGAAGCAGTCTCAAGGCTCTGAGCTAGCTGTCAGCACAGAGCCCGACGCGGGGCTCAAACCCATGAGCTGCAAGATCATGACTTGAGCCAAAGCCGGATGCTTAACCGACTGAGCCACTGAGGTGCCCCAAGTCTGATTCTATTTAGAACGCTTCTATTAGACCATTTTCCAAGAACGTTCTATATAAGATTCTTGAAAATAAACTTTTAAAGTAGTGATTAGTAATTGTCAGGAGTCAGGGCCAGGACTGGAGGGGTCAGGGTAATGGGGTGATGAGAAGCAGGGTGGTGGTTAACTGTGAAAGAGTAAAAGGAAAAAAAAAAGGTAAAAAGAGAAATCCTTGTGGTAATAGACTGCCTGTATCTTGACTATTAAGAACAATATACTGGCTCTGATATTGCAGTATAGTTTTAAAAGATGTTATCATTAGGCAAAAGGGGTAAAGGGTATACCAAAAGTTTCTGTACTATTTCTGTCAACTGCATGTGAATTTACCATTATCTCATAATTAAAAGTTCAGTTTTTTAAAAGGCACTAGTGGGGGTTCCTAGGTGGCTCAGTTGGGTAAGCATCCAACTTCAGCTCAGGTCATGATTTCACGGTTCGTAAGTTCAGGCCCCACGTCAGGCTCTGTGCTGACAGCTAGCTCAGAGCCTGGAGCCTGTCTTCAGTTCTGTGTCTCCCTCTCTCTCTTACCCTCTCTTGCTCACACTGTCTCTCTCTGTCTCTCAAAAATAAAATAAAAAACATTTTAAAAATTCTATATCTTTAAAAAAAGGCACTAATGTCTACAAATTACTCTCTCTCTTAAAACTCAGAGTGGAATCAGTCATCCTACTTGATTATATTTCAATATGCTTTTTTGTTTGAGAAATGAAAGAGTAAGACAGAAGAAATTGGGCTTATTTCATCTATACTGCAAGCATTAATGGTTGTAGCAACCACAAATTAGTATGGCACAAGATGCCAAAATGTCAATTGTAGCTTATTTAAAAGCAATCAAATTATTAGTTGTAACTGAGTTCCTACTAGTCTCAAGGAACATAATCTGAATAACAAGCAAAAATAACATATACTAGCAAAGTAAAAAAACGGAAAAGATGAGAGAGGCAATAAACGTCCACTTGTAGAAAGATGGCAGAGGACAAAGTCACAGAGCACCAATCCCTGGGTCCCAGTTTTCCAGCAAAAGGTTTGAATTGAGTGAGATAATGAACAAGACATACTCATTATAAGGAAATTCTAAGTGACTGAAGAAGAAATGAGCCTAGAGTAATTCTTAAAGAATAGTCCCCATAAATTTATTGTTGTTGTTTTTAAGTAGTCCTCACATCCATGGCCAGAGAATATAAGGAACAATTAGAAGGGACAAAGTAGAACAAACATTAGCAACTATAACTATAAAAATGTGATAGAGAGAGACAGACAGACAGACAGACAGACAGATGGATACATAAAAAAGACAGAAAGACTTAGATTTGTTTTCATTGATGATAAAATGTCAGAAATGTGAGTGAGGTATCCTTCACATAACTAATTCTTTGGGATTCAAGTTGGGGAGAGCTGGCTGCTCTTCCCACAAGAGTAATCAGGAAAAAAAAGGTTATGAGAAGCCAGAAAATGTGTTAGTAGAGAGGGAATTGTCACAAATGATTTACCAGAAAGAAGGAATGCAGGATACATGTGAATGCTGATGCCATGACTTGGGAGGTGGACAAACAGAGAAAAATGTGTCAAATGGGGCAAGAGATAAGGGTGTGGAGTAGGAAAGAAATGATAAGGGGTTCATAATAAATGCCAGAAAGTATTGAACACTGGCCATGATGTTTGCTTTATGCAGAAAGATGTGCTCCCACAGGGATAGAATCAAGCCTTGAAGAGTTAACCATAGGCGATCTAAACTGTGAAATGTATGGGGCACCTGGGTGGCTCAGTGGGGTGAGCCTCCCAATTTGTGGATTCAAGTCCTGCATTGTCAGTATGGAGCCTGCTAGAGATTCTCTCTCTCTCTCTCTCTCTCTCTCTCTCTCTCTCTCAAAATAAATAACTAATGTTAAAAATTAAAAATAAATGGAAACTAAAGTTTCCTGAAGAAAGTCAGGTAAAAGAGGACGGTAAGAATATAATGGCAGAGTATTTTTATTTCTAGGAGAATCATGCCAAACGGAAGAACCCTCAGAGAGCAAAAGGGATGACTTAACATATCTAGATTGCATTCCAGTCCTGAGACTTGCTACCTCTAAGCTTCCTTGTCTAAAAATTGAAGATAAAAGTGCTTCCTTCATTTGGTTGGTTTTGTAGGATAAATGAATAATTAATGTAAATAACTCATACAGTGCCTGATTCTTCCCTAATGCAATAAAACATTGGTTCCTTTCCCAGATGCCTAAAAGCAATACTCAGAGGTAAATTCATGACTTAGGAGACTTTTACTCCTAAGAGAAAGACAGAATAAAAAAACAATCAGAAATAAACAACAACAAACAAAACCCCAAAACAATTGAACTAGGTATTGCTCACGACTATACATTCACTACCTAAATAGGTGCTCAATAGATATTTATAAAATAAATAGTGAACTTAAATCTTTAACAAGGACAATATCATTTTTATTAGTACTCCAAAACATGACATACCGTGGAATAAATCTAACAAAATATGTACAAGATCTACATGAAGAAAACTCTGGTGAATGAAATCAAAGAACTAAATAACCAGAGAAATATTCCATGTTCAAAGGAAGACCTAACATTGTCAAGATGTCAGTTCTTCCCATCTTAATCTACAGATGCAATGCAACCCCAATCAAAATCACAGAAAGGTTTGTGGGTTTTTTTTTTTATAGCAACAAAAGGATTCCAGGTTTATGTGGACAGGCAAAGGACCCAGAGGAGCTGACACAATACTAAAGAACAATGTCATAGGACTGACACTATAAAACTTCATGGCTTACTACAAAGCTACAGAGTCATACTCAAAAAAGAATAGACAAATAGGACTATGGAACAGACTAGAGACCCAGAAAAAAACCCTCACAAATATAGTCAACTCATCTTTGGTAAAGGAGCAAAAGGAATACAATGGAGCAAAGATAGTTTTTTTCAAAAATGGTGCTAGAACATTCATAAAAATGAATATACACACTGACCTTATACTCATAACAAAAATCAACTCAAATTGATTAGACTTTAATGTAAAACATAAAACTGTACAAAACCTAGAAGAATATATCAGGAAAAAAATTCTATATGACCTTGGGTATGGTGATGATTTTTTAGATCCATGGAAAAGTAATTGATAAACTGAACCTCATTAAAATTACAAATTACTCTGTGAAAGACAATGTCAAGAGAATGAGAAGATAAACTACAGATTGGGAGAAAAAATTGCACAAGATACATCTGCTAAAAAATTGTTACCATTTTAGGTAATTAAAATATATTAAAATATTCTAATAAAATATTAAAAATTATAACCATATTAGGTGATTAAAATATATTTTAATATTTTTAAAACTCAAAATAAGGAAGCAAACCATTAAAAAGTGGTCCCAACATCTTAACAGATACCTCACCAAAGATTATATGCAGATGGCAAATAAGCATATGAAAACCCATAAAATGGCAACACCACAGGTAACATTAACGTGAACTATGGACTTTTCATAATTATGATGTGTTGATGTAGGTTCATCAATTCTAACAAATGTACCACTTTGGTGGGGAATGTTGGTAACAGAGGAGGCTATGCACGTATAAACACAGGAGTCTATTTGAATCTCTCTACCTAGCCCTTAATTTTGCTTGAATCTAAAACTGCTCTAAAAAAATGAAGTCGATAATAATAATAATACCATGAAATAACAGAACCTTAACACTATAGTATATCATATAGTATATCATATAGTATAACACTATAGTATTGTATATCACCTAATCCACTGTATCATAATTATCTCTTCATTCATTGCATTGAGCATGGTTTTTAGCCCTTGGGATACTATAGTGAATAAAACAGACAAAAATCCCTGTCTTTAAGTCATTTGTATTCTAGTGGAAAAGCAAACAATAAACAAACTAAATAAGTAAATTATAGACTGTATTCTTAGAGGTGATAAGAAATTTTGAGACGCTCAGTGCAGGAAAGAGAAATAAGTCATGCGAAATGCATGAGGTCACCACTTTAAATAGGAGAGTCCAAGAAGGCCCCACAGAGCTGGTGACATTTGAGCAGAGAATTGAAGGAAGGGAAGGCGCAAGCTCCACAGACATCCAGTGGAAGAAAATTCTCGGCAGAGGAAAAAGTGAGTGCAAAGTCCCTGAGGAAGGAATGTGCCCAGTGTGCCACAAAATATGGAGGAGACCATTGCAGAGTCAGTGAAACAGAGAGCAGTAGAATCCACATCTAAACTTTCAGCTCCACAACAGCAGGAACTGTATCTTTCATCTCTACTTTCAGTGATTTGCATGAGGCTTAACATAGCAGGAATCACCACATAAATGCACTTGCCTAAATTATCAATAAATACCATCAATAAATATATTGATAAGTGAATTACTGAATGTTATGAGTTAAGTTCTAAATTTCATATATTGAAGTCCTAACTGCCTGTACCTCAGAATGTGATCTTATTTGCAAACAGAGTCATTTCTGATATAATTAAGATGAGGTCATAGGAAGCAGGATAATGTTGGTTAATATTAGAAATCCTGTTAGTCCTAATTCAATATGACTATTGTTTTTATAAAAAGTAAAAATTTGGAGACTCAGACACACACACAGGGAGAATACCATGTAAACATGAAGGTAGAGATGGGGATGATGGTTATACAAGTCAAACCAAAGATCACCAGCATGCACCAAAAGCTAGGAGAGGGGCATAAAACATATTCTCCCTTGTAACTGTCAGAAGGAACCACCCTACCAAGATCTTCATCTGAATCTTGAGAACTGTGAGATAAGACTACATTTCTGCTGTTTAAGCCAACCACTTGGACATACTTTGTCACAGCAGTCCTAGAAAATGAATACACTGAATCAGTGTTTTCTTCTGACGGAGCTCATACACTATGTCAAAGAAAGCAAAAGAGATTCAATTTTTTTAACTGTGATTTCTGTTTACTAGAACAAATAATGATATTGAGTAATGACTACATTTTTGAAAATATAAGTGTTCTAATACTGTGTCAGTAGAATCTTTTGAATCCTTTTGAAAGAAATTTGGTAGTCAGCAAAGAGCCTTAAAACTGTTCATTACCTTTGGCTCCATAATTTGATTCTGGGAATCTGTCCAAAAGAAATGACAAAGGATCTGGAAAAATCTTTATATAGAAAAATACTTATTGCTATGTTATTCAAAACATAAATATTTAAAATGGAACAAAACCTAAGTGCTATTAAGAGAACAGTTAAATAAATTCTGGTACCTTCATTGACAAGAATATTACAGAAATTTGAAGAATTAATATGAAGACTGAATAGTATCTTAAAATGAATAGAACTAAAAAGCATAATATATACACTGATTACTTTTAAAAATCAAGGACCTATGCATATGAAAACTTAGAAGACATTTTGCTATTTGTATGTATGTATATCACTTGGCAAGTGTTTTTTATAATTTTCAAGATTACCAGCATAAGACAACATATGATTAAGTGCCAAAAATCATTAAGAGAATTTCCAAGAAGATAAAAATCACACCTAGCTACACTGGTTAAGGGGAATTGTAATGTAGCAAGTGAATTTGTATAGATATATACAGATATAGATATATAGCTAGACAGAGAGAGAAAGAAGGGAAAAAGAATTCCTAAAAGACTGATATGGAACAAAAGAAGAATTCCTAAAAGAAGATCCACGTCAAAAATATAGACAATTACTATCTCTGAATGTTTAGACGAGAGGAAATTTTCCTTCACCTCTTTCATTATTGTCTGAAATATTTTGTAGTGAGCATTTATTAGTTCCCATAATGAGAAAAAAATCCCATAATTGGAAAAAAAGGAAACCTATGTCCATTTTGAAAAAAAAAAATACTAACATAACCAAACCAAAACCCTTAAAAGCACAAACATAAAAACAAACAAGAACAAAAAAAACCCCAGAAGACAGCTTTACTTCTCCCAGAACCACATCTCCAAACAACCTCTCTTCCTGAGGTGGTACTGTCTCAATCCTGCTGACTCAGACCATGGAGCCTATCCTCAATACCACCGTATTTTAAGGAAGAAGTAATACCTACAGAACAAGTATAGCAGAAAATTCATGGTTGTAGGCATAATAAACTTGTTTAATAATGTGGCATTCAGAAAGAAATTTTTAATAGGCATTTGTTGTATTGATGGATATGCCTAATCTAGTTAGCACTGCTATTACATCTCATGTTTAAGCACTTTACATTGTTAATTAATGTTGGTTAATATTAGAAATCCTGTTAATTACAACTAAAATGTCACGTAACATTACAGCAAACACGTATTCATTTATATTTCATGCCTGTGTTTAATTTCTTAGGGGAGGGGGAAACATTTGAGGTGCAGAGGGTAATTTTACATAATGACAATACAGAATTAACTCATAATTTTTTGTGGTTAGAGCTATTTTTAGATGTGCATACACTGCACTGAATTCATTAAGAAAAAATTCTTTAATGGTATAAATATGAGAAACATAAATGCAATGTTAAGGATTTTGAAATGTCTAGAAATCTAGATACCTGTCTATTAATAACACAGACTTTTGTTGATGTTATTAGAAGTACAAGAGACTATTTTGTTCAACTCCCGGATTTTCCCTTCTTGCACTCAACATCCTTGAGCAAGAAAGACTATGTTCTCAAGACCATGCAATGGAATACAGGCTACCCCTTACTAATAAGGATGAGCTTGAAATGTCAGACACAGATGAAACATCAGCACAAGCTAATTAAAAGGCTACTTTTCAATTTCAAAGTCTAAGTGAAAATACTAAAAAAAAAAAAAAAAAAAAAGACCTGTGGCAGGAGTAGAAGCCACGGATGGACAATTGAGGAATGAAGTCAGAAGAGTAATAGTGCAAATATGGGATCCCTCTCAGTGATACAGGAAGCTGCTGAAGAACATTGAGCAGAGAAGTAATTTTAATATTTTGACATTTAAACAGTCACTCTGCCTGCTAGGTTGAGCATAGACTGTATTTAGGACAACAGTCAAATCAAAAGGCCAGTTACATGACTATCACACTAAGCCAGACTGAAAGATTAAAGTGGGTTGGACTAGATGGTGGCAAGAGCTGGTGAGAGGCAGCTGACTCATGGATATATATTAAAAGTAGAGATAAAATGATGTGCTGATTGACTAGAAGTGAAGTATGAAGGGAAAATGAGAGTCAGGAGGAGTCCAAGATATTTGGCCTGAGCAAATGGAGGCAATTGACAGCAGGGGAAGGCTTTATGGGCAGGTTCATTAATGGAATGCAGGAGCTCAGTCTTGGAAGTGTTAGAAATGGCTAGAATTCAGAGAGTTACATCTGGATGTAGTGAATCAGGTAGGTCATTGAATGCATGTATCTCAAATTGAATGAGATGATCGAGAAAGTGAGGGCACACAGGGAAGAAGAGTAAGGTTAGAGGACTGGGCACTCTTAGTGGTCAGGAAGAAGAGAGGAAATAGCAAAACTGTCTCAGTTGGTGCTCTTTGATAAGAGCCGCCTCTGGAGTGCAAAGAGTAAAGCGTAATTGTGGTCTGTTCAAGAGATGGTCAGCAAAATTCAGATTATGGGAAACTCCACAGGCAAAGGAAATAAACACAGAGGAGGGGTCCATGTTAAAAGAGATTAAATGAGACAAATTAGCCGACTGTAATGTATGGATGCTGTTTGTATTCACAAACAAACCGTAAAATGAATCCACAAAAATTTGATTCAGAAAAGTATCAAAAAAGGTTTATAAGACTATGGGATGTTTCACAGTGACTGAATATTTGATGATACTAGATTTTTTGTTTAAGGAGTGATCAATTATGGTGCAATTATGCTTATTAATTAAGAGTATTTCATGTCATTTACAGATATTTACAAAAAGAATTTACGGAAAGAACTATATAACATTTAGGATTTGCTTCAAAATACCCAATGGTGAGGTGGGAGTAGGGGCAGGAAAAAGGAATATAAGTATGAGATAAAATTGCCATGTGTTAGTAATTGCTGAAGCTGAGTGATGAGACATGGGTGGGAAGAGGAGAGTGGATACTGCTTTCTATACTTCTGTAAATGTTTGAAAACTTTCATAGTAAAAAAATTAAAAATAGGAGAGAGAGAGAGAAAAGAAAAAAAGAGACCTAACTACAGACAACATTTTCAAAGGTCTGCTCTACAGGAGAGGAGATTAAAATTCAATAGCCAGAGTGGAAGAGGAATTAAGCAGTGTTTTGGGGCACCTGGGTGGCTCAGTTGGTTAAGTGTCGGACTTCGGCTCAGGTCATGATCTCACAGTTTGTGGGTTCAAGCCCCGCGTGGGGCTTTGTGCTAACAGCTCAGAGCCTGCAGCCTGCTTTGGATTCTGTCTCCCTCTCTCTCTGCCTCTCTCCCACTCTTACACTGTCTCTCAAAAATAAACATTAAAAAAATTTAATTCAAAAAAAATTTTTAAAGAGTTGTTTTTAAGAGTTAAGAATGTTAATTTTGTTTGTTGCTATATAGCTTTCCAAGAAGAAATTAGATCTGGAAAATTATTTTATTCTTTACTAACTAGAATTTAAACTGTATTGGTAAATTTAAGAGAGGTCAAAAAATTTTATAAGAAATCAATACCCATTATTCAATTTCAGGTGAACTCAAAGCATGCTTAAGAATCAGACACATTCTAAACTTGCTAATGTTTTTATCCTTTTCCAATATGACTACAGTCATTACTCAGTCCTATACACTCAGCAAAAACACTTTCAGAAGCCTACCTAATAATGTTGATTGAAAATTGTGTTTCAAAGTTATAATCTGATAACACATTTAATAGCAAACTATTGTGCATGATAGTTAATAAATGTGAATTAAATGTAACAAATGTCTAAAGCAAAAAAAAGGAAAAAGCAAGGAAAACTGTCATATAATTCATGTAGCTACTCCTTAAAATTAAACTTTCTGACTCATCGACCTTTAAATAGAGTTATTATTAAATGTCTTCTTTAGGGGCGCATGGGCTCAGTTGGTTAGGTGTCTGATTTTGGCTCAGGTCATGACCTCACAGTTCATGGGTTTGACCTCCACAGTTTGTGGAGTCTGCTTCAGATTCTGTGTCTCCCTCTCTCTCTGACCCTCTCCTGCTCACGCTGTCTCTCTCTCTCAAAAATAAAACATTTTTTTAAAGTTTTTTAAAATGTCATCCTTAATTCTCCACCAGCAGGTACTGAGTTTTTGTGCTGCAACAACTAGTGAATAAATAGTGAGCAGGTGAATGAATGTCTGTATCTATGGTATCTATTTACGGTAGAGAAGAACGTTCACATCGATCTTTGACACTTGTTAACTTTTGTTTGTAATAGAAATTTAAGTATTGCCTTCTCCTCCCTTATTCACACCTTACTCTTCTCTATCTTGTCCTCGTTTCAATTTTTTCGCCTTTTTTCTGGCTCTCTCAAGGATCATTACCTCTAGGTTTCATTAAACATGATTCCATTTCAGTTTTCCATTCTAGGAAAAGTGTCTGGAAAGAAAAGGAACATGAAGGAGATCTATCTGCTCTTTTTTTAATAAGTTTGTCTAAATAAACAGGTCGTTTCTGAATATAGATCAGCAATTTAAGAAGAAATAACAAAGTTTCCTTTTTCTCTGGGACAAAGCCTCTTTCCATGACAAATCCTTGAGTGATAGGGATAGTTTTCTCTCCTCTTTCAGCAGGGGCTGAGATCCCATTAGATAAGGTAAGCTCCAGGAATGCAAAGAACCTTGCCAATTCCTTGGGTTGCCGGCGGCAAATATACTGACTTTCTGCTGGATCAAACTAAAGCATTCATTACTTATACTCGTACTTCTTTATGATAGCACAAAAATTATAGCAACCAAAAATTGCTAAAATATGTCAAAAGGGTAAAAACATAGGTTTCCAAAACAGGTTAGGATCAGTTTTCTCATAGCATCCACTGCACTAAGCTGAATCCATAAGCGTGCTGAGTGACAGCTTTCAGGTATGACAATGTAGTTAGAATGTTAAACCAAAATGCTTATTGAAAATATGTTATTTTCCCAGAACTGTTGAGCAAAGATTCCTGGGAGATAGTCCTTCTTTGCATCTGAAGATTAATTTTTGTCAAATTACATTCAAAAATCAAATAAACTGAAAATATTCCTTTGAAAAAGATTTTTTAATTGTACTTTGTACATTAAGTAAATGTAATCACTTCACAAGATAAATATCAGTCTACTTAACTATAAATGTGAATGTATAGATAAGGTGAGCGAAATAAAGTGAGCTCTGTCCTAGGAAAAATCCTCACTGGAACTCTGCAGAGTTTATGTAAGCCTTCTTCAGTATACGTTCACCTATTGATTTTTTTAACTCCTCAAAATGTGATTTCATATGCTGTCTGTGAACATGGCATCAGGGGAAAAAAAGTTGTTTTTATTATTATTATTAACAGCATTTAAAAAAAAAAACTTTTAAATCAGCGAATAACAAAGCCTTCAGGTTTCCCTAAAGAAGAATGTCAAACACACCCAAATGTGTCAGTACTTTTCTTTGTGAGACTTTCTGAATCACTAGGGGCCGAGCAAGGCTATTAACTTCCTCTACTTCCCTACAAAAGTCTTTTGTTTTACCACCTTGACTATACAGTCCATTTTCCATTAGTGAATGTTAAAGGCTTCTTATATCACCTGAAGTTGCTGTAACCCAATTCGCCCACAGTACACGAGGACAATTCATTTTTAAGTCCCAAAAGTCACTTACTGGGTTTTACGTTTTGTACAATAAATGTGTGTATTTTTGTGAGTTGTTTTCTTTTTACCTTGTGAAAGATAATCAACATTAAAGTGTGCTATATCACTGGATGGCAAAAAGAGGGTAGAAAGGGTAGAAGAAGAAAAGGCTTTAAGTCACTTTCGTTGACAATAATCGGCATCTTATTTTACTCATTGTGGACCCAAAAGTAAAGCCTGAGGTGAAAAATCGCATCTTGTTATATAGTCTCCTCAATGTAAATGTTTATGTAACACAAATGTAAAAGCCCAGGGGTAATTTTTTTAAACACAGTTAAAATAACATAAGCCTAGAATCATGAACCTCACTTCATGCCCACATTTGTTATTTCTATTCTCAGCAAAGTATCTTTATCTTCCCTCAGCCACAAACCAGGCCATGTTATTATCTACCTGCTCATCAATTTCCTTCTACTTTCTCACACAGTCTCACTTCATTTAATTTCCTTAAACCCCAGCGTTATACTGCTCATTTTTGCTCATGGGATCTTCCGTTGGTTCCTTACATCTTCTTTCGTGATGTTTATTAAACATTCACCTGCTCTTTTTACTCACATTTTAAACCACTGAGTCCCCTCCTTCCCTTTGTTTCAATTCTTCTCTTTGGTCCTTGTGTGTTCCTCCTCAGAGGCACTGGGTCTCACACAGGATTGACACCCCTACTGAGGACACTTTCCTGCCTCACTCTGCAGGTCAGGAGATAACCAGAATGAATCCCACACGTGCACAAACACACACTGACTGCAATCCTGGAAATAAGCAGAAAGGGAGGGGAAGTTGTGTGAAATTCTCCAACAAACAAAGATATATGCCTGGTTGAAACAGAGAAGGAAGCAAACAAGGTAATAGGCAGGAGAGACACCACGAACCAGTGTTAGAATGAGGAAAAAAAATTGGGAGCCAGATAAAGGAGTGTCTAGGTAGAGTTTTGACCAATATTGGTTCATTGTAATCTATCCAACAACTGTCATGCTTGCTTTAGAATTAGTCTCTCAACTGAACTCAGAAAGACAATTTAAAAAAATATATTCTTTAATTAGTATATAAAGATATAAAATTACTTTTTTCTTTATAACTTAAGGTTTTAAAATATAAAACATGTCTAGAATGATAATTATTATTTATGTATTAAAGTAGGTTATAATAACAAACCACTACAAAACTCAGTATTTATTCTATAGAAAAGAACAAAAAAGATTCTAAGAGAAAAAAAAAAGAGAGAAAGAAGGAAGAAAATAAGCCAGACTTAAGGTCAAACATGGTTATTGTGAACAATCATTTAACTGGACTTCAAACTTCCTGGTACTTAAGAATTTTAAAAAAATATGATGTGTAATAAAATTCTTATCTGCTATAAGGAAGTAAATGAATTTTTCAAGAGAAACAAACTTTGCTTGTGTTAGCTTTATAACACAAGTTCCTATGCTTTTAAAATATGGTTCCTTTTAGAATGTTATAAAACCTATAATCCCTTATCCTAAAAAATGTACAAATATACATCACACAAATTTCTTTTTTTTTTTAGAATGAGAGATGGTGAACAGGGGGATGGCCAAAGGCAGAGGGTAAGAAAGAATCTTAAAGCAGTCTCAATGCCCAGTATGGAGCCCAATAAAGGCTCAATCCCATGAGATCATGACCTGAGCTGAAATCAAGAGTTGGATGCCTAACAGATTGAGCCACCCAGTCACCCATACATCACACAAATATTACACAGAGTTTCAGAAGATTCGTGGACTGTCTTAAGCCTATCTCTAGGAGTCATGGTTTACAGGTTAAGGATTCTTGTCATTGAAATTTGGGGGAAGATTATCTTAAAGATCATAGTGTATAATGACAACAGAAATTGCAAAAGCTGTATGTTTTTATATCTTCTTATTTATGTTAGGAGGGTAATATTAAAGGATAATTCAGTGAAAGTAGCTTAATGAGGAAGGTAAATCGTGACCTATATATGTTCAATCACAATATTTATATGTGACCTTTTGGCTGTCATATCTGCTACCCTTTATGTCTTATGACCTAAGTGACTTCTAATCATTTAAGTGATCTGCGGAAGTATAGAATTTATAATACTCAGATAAGAAAATCCGACCTGGGCCGGTTCACCCCTCCTTAGACAACCTGGTGGTCCCCTGCTCCGGGGAGGTCACCATATTGATACCGAATTTAGTGCGGACACCGATCGGCATAGCGCACTACAGCCCAGAACTCCTGGGCTCAAGCGATCCTCCTGCCTCAGCCTCCCGAGTAGCTGGGACTACCGGCGCACGCCACCGCACCCGGCTCAGATAAGAAAATCCAATAGCTAGTGTTTATCATTCCCTTACTTTTTTTCTACTTTACTAACCTGCATGCTTACCCAAACAATATATTTTTTGGTTTTCCTTATTTGTAAACTTTATAAAATAGAATCATAATATATGTGATCTCTTGAAATTTTCTTTTCTTCAACATTATGCTTCCAAAATTCATCCATGCTGTTACATGTCACTTAATTCATCATTTTTTCTATTGTATAATATTCCACTGAAGAAATAAACCACAGATTATCACCTCTTATTAATAGGCCTTTAAGGGTGTCTGGGTGGCACCGTTATAAGTGTCCAACCATGGCTCAGGTCATGATCTGATGGTTGGTGGGTTCAAGCTCTGCATAGGGCTCTGTGCTTACAGCTCAGAGCCTGAAGCCTGCTTCAGATTCTGTGTCTCTCTCTGTCTCTGCCCCTCGCCTTCTTGTGCTCTTTCTCTCTAACATAAATAAATAAATTAATTAATTAAATTAACATTAAAAAAAGTTTAGGGGGGATCTGGGTGGCTCAGTCATTTAAGTGTCTGACTTTTGATTTCAGTTTGGGTCATGGTCTCACAGTTTGTGGGTTCAAGCCCCACATTGGGCTCTGTGCTGGCAGTGCAGAGCCTGCTTAGGATTCTCTCTCTCTCTCTCTCTGCCCCTGCCCTGTTCTCTCTTTCTCTGCCTCTCTCAAATTAAATAAATTAAAACTTTAAAAAAATTTAATAGGCATTTAGATTGATTCTGGTCTTTTTGTACTAGAAACTGAGTTGCGATCAACATTTTCTAGGAAAAAAATTTTACTCTAAGGACGGGCAAGGAAGGAACTCATAGACCCATTAATAGTAGTAGTCTAGGTCATGACCTAGCTGGTTATATGGATGTTCCTTAATCATTATGCTTGAAAATTTATCTTAAACTTGCATATATTATTTTGTATTTATGAAACATGTTTTTGAAAGAATAAAGTATCTTAAAGCCATTGATAAACTACAACATTTTATACTAAAATATTTGGAAAAGGGACAATTATGCTCTAAAAGACATCAGATGTTTCATTAAGCATCAAAATTATCATAAGTGAGGGGTGCCTGAGTGGCTCAGTCAGTTAAGTGTCCAACTTTGGCTTAGGTTGTGATCTCGTGGTCCATGAATTCGAGCCCCATGTCAGGCTCTGTGCTGACAGCTCAGAGCCTTGAGCCTACTTCTGATTCTGTGTCTCCTTCTCTCAACCCCTCCCCTGCTCATGCTCTCTCTCTCGCAAATAATAAATAAACATAAAAAAAAATTTTAATTATCATAAGTGAAAAATCATGTTGGGATTCTTTGATCTTCACTAGTTATCACTAAACTGTTTTGTTTTTTACTGGTATACCAGTACCTATTAAATCAATAGCATGCCATTATGTGAAACTACTACTTCCTTAAGTTAGGCTTTTTATGAGAGAGAGCACAGAGTTCAAAGTGCTTTGGCAGCAAAACCAGTATCCGCATGTTTTCCTGTAAACTATTGCATAATATTGATACAAGATCCTGAGTCACTTTTGTATTACTTTTATCTAAAACGTCACTATATTCACTGTAGGATAATAGCCTGAAGCTAAAGAGAAGACTCTCCTGTAACTGTAATATACAGTAGAAGACAGTCAGGGCTTACCTAACATACCCCCATCTGTCTTCTAGGAAAATGCAAAGAGGACCATGTATTGCTTTTATATAAAACATTACTCGAATAAATGGATCGGAGTGTATTCTTTTTATTCTGTAAAATAGCACTATAACTATGCCATAGAAAGTATTAAAAATATAGATGCAAAAATAAAATAAAATAAAAATGCAGATGTAAGATATAATTAAGTATTAAAGTATTTTTAAGGAGGTGTTAAATTGACTCAGTATCTCCAGGTAGGTTCTCCTCATTAGGCCTCCTTAACACACTATTCTGTATCTCTCCTTTCCTTCACAAACTTTTTAAAAGTTACATATATTTATTGTCTTTAAGACCTAGAACTGAGTTCAACCTTCCCACACAACCCCAAAACTTTAGGGTATGACAACAAAGAGAAAAACTCATTAATTTTTCCAACAATTTTGAGAAGGCCAAACTGACCATGCTAAAGATGAATCCTCAGCCTATGCTCACTCTACCCCAACCTCCAAATGCCAAATATCCAAACCCACCAGAGGGTGTTGAAAAGCTACCACCAACTTTGATATCCTACAGAGAGTGAAACCTTTTGTAAATCCCAGCCAAACACACTCCTTAGGACCATACATGCCCTGTTCAGAGATGTTGGCAGCTGGGTTCCATTGCCTCTTTTGATTTTGCTTTCCCTTAGCTGAGTCTCAGGATGGACCCAAGTCTCATGTGGAGAGCCCTATAATACAATACTCTTTCCTGTGGCTCAGCCCAGCCTAACCCTCCCAGTGCACAGGCCTAGACAGAGCACAAAGTTCCTCATTACACTCTCTTTATCTCATGATATCATCCATAATTACTTTATGAAACTGTCTTTTAGTGTCATCAGTAATCTCCAAGCAATTCTACTACTTTTTACCTCTGTCTCGTTACTCTGGTCTTTCTTTAGGATTTGACCCCAAATCTCCTTCTTGACATTCTATCTTCTTATTTTGAAAAATACACTCTGTTTTTTTCTTTCACGAATTCTTCATTGTTTCTTTCAGGGACTCTTCTTCCTTGGATTAGTTAAGCTTTGCTTCAAAACAACCATATAGTTAACTCACAGATCTAGAGGTGAGTGATTTGGGACCTGCTCTGCTGATCTTGGCTGGGCTTGACCATGAGTCTCTGGTCAACTAGAAAGTCAAGTGGGACAAATAAGGCCTCTTTTCACCTGCTCTCTCATCTTCCAGGGCGGTCGCCGAGGATTTTGTAGTTGCAGAAGTCCAAAGGCAATAAAAAAGCAAGTCCCAACAAGCAAGTGCTTTTCAATGTCTGTTTTTGTCACATTTGCTGTTGTTCGATTGACCAGAACAAGTTGTTGGCCAAACTGAGAGTTTGTGCAGGAGGAGGCTTTCCAAGAGTGTGGGTACAGGAGATGTGTATAAACAGAACCAGTACCATGATCTATATATTGCACTTACTCACCAAAACCATGAGCATTTCTAAAGAATTGATCTTTGGCCTCTTCTCCTGTTTTTAAGACTCTCGTTGGGTGGTTCTTATAACCCTTGTGAAGTCTATAATACTCTGTCATTCTTTTCCCTGTCATATCTATAACACCTCTTCAAAATGCCTTCAAAATTCCATCTTCACATCCATTATTCCACTAACAAGAAATACAGAATCATAGAAAAAACAAATTATGAATTGTTCCTATGAAGGTTAGAAAAATCAGAAAAGGGTCTTATAAGCTAAACCCTGAAAAAAAGGGGTGATTTTTCTCAAACCAGTACTGATCCATGTATTTGCTTCTCATTTCATTAAATAATTTTTTCTTTAAGCGCGTCCTACATGACAGATTGTGCTGCTCTTCTGGCATGTATCACCTATGTCTTATGCTAGCTGAGGAAGAAAAAAACAGCCCTGACATCCACAAGCTGGCCTGGCACTTATGACTATGCCTTGGTGTTCTCCTGTTGAACACAAACAATTTCACAGAACATCAACATCAGATGCGGACACTCTGTGACCATGAGGGATCAAGTATAAAACAAGATCAGATCACTCTTAATCACATCTGAATAGCCACAAAAGCTGGACATGTCCAGCCACAAAAATAACCAAACAGCTACCTATCTTGGCTAACAAAAGTGACTATCGTTTCTTTACTAATTACAGCCTTAATCTTGAACTAGTCTTCTCTCCTTCTTAACAAAATTTACTAAAATACCCAACACAGTTATCCCCACTTCCTGGATTGGCTCTGGCCAATCCAGAGCAAATCCTTGTTTCTTAAAACCCTCCCCAAAATTACATCCCAAATTCTATAATGGATCCTTTCTAACGTGCTCTTACTGAGATGCTCCACTGTTGTCCACACTGTGTTCTCCTTCCCTGCAGTGAGTAATAAACCAGTACAGATGTATTGCTGGTGGTCTTTGGCTGATGGGCACTACATATTCTTGGTGTACTTGTCTTATCTCCAGAGAGTGTGAAAATAGAGATATCCATTTTGATATCTCCCACTGTATAAAAACAATGCTTTAATAAAATAAATATGCATAAAATGTTTATATTTTGTGAATGGACACAGGAGTCCCATAGACTCTATCTTTTTCAATTACTAGAAATGCTGAGAAGATTTTGGAGAAAGTGTCCTAAGTCCTACTTCACAGAAATGACACAGGCACCCCCCCAGAGATGACTTCCTGCAAGTGACTTTGCAAGCAGCACAATTCTGGGGTTTGCAGGATGACGTCCCTCCTGCACTGAGAATCTTGGTATGTCATAATTAATATTCAGAAATAGAAAAAAGATGTATGTGAATTTGTAAGAGCATTAGAGTGACTTTAAATTTACCAACAATACTGGCCTTTCATAGGAATTATATGGGATTCTTCTGAATCGCTCAAATCATGCCACATTTGTGTTAATGGAAATATTTATTTTGATATAAGATTTTAAATGCCTTTCAAAATAGAAACCTAATACAAAGCTTCAAAGTTCTTAGTAATAGCATTTCTTGAATTACAAAAGTTCTTAGTCATAGCACTTCTTGAATTATATTCTCATTTTACCCTTCAAAAAGCACATAATTCATGAAAAAAATCTCTGAGAAATCTAGTTTGAATTTAGAGGTACAACAAAATATTCCATATGAATAAAAAAGGAGACGTAAATAAAAACATTAAAGAATTTGGGATACCTGGGCGACTTAGTCAGTTAAGTGTCAGACTCTTGATTTCGGCTCAGGTCATGATCTCACAGTTCTTTTTTTTTTTTGATCTCACAGTTCTTGAGTTCAAGCCTTGCATCAGGCTCCTACGATTTTCCTTCACCTTTCTCTCTGCCCCTCCCTTGCTTGTACTCTCTCTATCTCTCAAAATAAATAAATATTTTTTAAAAACATTAAATCTAACAGTAAAATTACTTCAATTTTTAAATAGAAAAAATCCAATTGAAAAACTTTGTAGAAAAAAATAAAATTATGACAAAAAGATCATACACAAGGTATAGTCTATATGGAATCTGAAATTAGTCAAATAAGCAAGAAGAAGAATAATACAAATCACATGATCTACATTTGCATCTACACAGTTTAGCAAAATTCTTGTTATGTTGATCTTCAGAAAAATCCACATAAACTAATACTAAAATTGCAGGCTTCAGGAAAATAACCCCATAAGGAGGTCTAAAATGCCATTCAGGCTACTATAAATCTGCAAAACTACCTTATCCCAGAAAAACCGGTCCAATCTTTCCAGTACTAATAAGTGTTAAGAACTCCTATTAAAAATGGGAATCAGAAAATCCTGCAGAGAAATTAGCAGTTAATTAGTAAGAAAACTAGTAAAAAGAACATATAATTATTGTGTTCGGTAATGTTTTAGAATGTGACAGTGAAAATCTATTAATATTCAGTAAAAGCATCAAACTTTCAGCATGCACAAACTGAAAAATATTTCATATACATAATAATTTTAAATTATGTATGTTAAGCATAAAAACTGAAATTACAAGTCTGACCCTACAACATTAATTTTGTAAATTGGGTTTTGGTTTTCTGTCCATTTAAAAGCTCAGGCCAATAATTCCTTTACTCTAAATATAACCACAGTATAGTTTAATATGCATGTACATGATTTTAAAAATGTCATTTCAATGAGATTCACAATCTGTTTCTGGCTTAATATTCATTCTACATTATGGACAATATTTAAATCAATTTGTGACCCTTAAGCATTTTTCCCCCAGGAGTAGATTAAGCTACTAATTCCTGGGACTTGGAAATTATGCTATTATCACTATGAGTCTAACCAAAAATTAAGACATGAACAATTCATTGAGAAAAGAATGCAAAATGCTCTATACCTTCATTGAGGAAAATCATTAGATATTTCTGGGATGTAAAAAAGCAACTCAGAGAGCAACTGTTAAGAAAACTTGGCTTTGTTAGCTGATCTTTAAAAGATCTGAGATTTGTGGGGTACCTGGGTGGCTCAGTTGGTTGAGCATCTGACTTCAACTCAGGTCATGATCCCACAGTTTGTGGGTTTGAGCCCAGCGTTGGGCTCTGTGCTGATAGCTAGCTCAGAACCTGGAGCTATCTTCAGATTCTGTCTCCACCCCCCCTTCTCTGTGCCCCCTCTGCTTGCACTGTCTCTCTCAGAAAATAAATAGAAAACATTAAAAAAATTTTAAAAATAAAATAAATAAATAAAATAAAAGATCTGAGATTTGTAGATATGCAAACATTCACTTAATTATTCATTTACCCAACCAACATCCATGAGTGCTTATTGTACACAGGCACCTCGCTAAGCTCTGGGGCACACAGAATGGCTCCTCGCTCCACCTTCCACACCCAGAGTGCACAGTCTCACAGAAACTGGATAAGCAATAATGATAAATGTTAAAGGCTCTAAGCAGGAACACCAAACCTAGTCCAAAATGTCCAGAAAGGCTTCAGAGAGAGGAGAACACACAAGGTGAGACTGAAAATGAGTGAAAGTTGGTCAGGACAAAAGGAGAGAGATGTTTGCAGGCAGGACAAGTCTGACCATGCGAATGAAGCCTAAGATGCCAGGTGAGGGAGAATATGGAAAAAAAGACTAAGCGGAGGCTAGACTGGAGATGCACAAAGTATGATCTATTTAGACAGAAGTCAATGGGGAGCCATGCAACCCAATAATAGGTTTATGAAGCCTTTTCTATATGTCGGGTTCTCTGTGGTGTATGCTTTTTGCACAAATAATCCCATTTAAGTTACATAATGACCTTATGAGATAGATGGCATTTTCATTCCTATTTAAAGATGAGAAACTGAGGCAGAGGGGTCAAATAATTTGCTTCAGCGATGACAGAGCCAGACTGAAATCTAGATCAACTGGTTCCACAGCCTGTGTTCTTAAGCACATAAAAAGGGCAATTAACATTATATTTCAACTGAAATTCTATGCCACTAACATTTGGACCTAGTTAAAATATCCAGCAAAGGAATCCAAAGATTGCTCTGATTTTTATTTGTGACATAGTGGTATCCCATTGTGGTATTGAGGGCTGGAAAACCCAAAGGGAATTTTCTGAGCTGATAATCAAGAAGAGTTAGTTGAAGTAAAACCTTGTGCTTTGTTGGTTTTTTTTTTCCTCTTGGGAGCCTCAAGACCTAGAGGACAAGCAGCTTAACAAAAGTTAGACCTACTTTATTATATAGAAGTGTCATAATCTCTCTCTTCCCTTCCCCTGCTCAAACTCTCTCTGTCTCTCAAAAATGAATAAACATTAAAAAATGTTATATATATAAATCTTTATATATATAAACATTTAAAATTTGTATATATAAATTTATATATATAAACATTAAAAATTTTATATATATATATAAATATATAGAGAGAGAGAGAGAGAAGAAAAGATTAAGAATCAGGCACCTAGTGGCTCAGCTGGTTAAGCCTCCAACTTTTATTTTTTAATTTTTTTTAATGTTTTATTTATTTTTGATACAGAGAGATAGAGCATGAGAGGGGGAGGGGCAGAGAGAGAAGGAGACACAGAACCGGAAGCAGGCTCCAGGCTCTGAGCTAGCTGTCTGCACAGAGCCCGACGCGGGGCTCGAACCCACGAACATGAGATCTGACCTGAGCCGAAGCCGGGGACTTAACCAACTGAGCCACCCAGGCGCCCCAAGCCTCCAACTCTTAATCTCAGTTCAGGTCTTGACCTCAGGGTCATGAGTCTAAACCCCACACTGGGCTCCAGGCTGGGTACTAAGCCTACTTAAAATAATAATAAAAATAAATAATAAAATAAATTCAAAGAAACTAAAAGATTAAGAATTATTCCTAATTAATTTTAATGATTCCATACCAAATCATTTCACTGCTTCTCAAAGATAACTTGAGAGGGGGCCTCGGTGGCTCAGTCGGTTGGGCGTCTGGCTTCAGCTCAGGTCATGATCTCACAGTTAATGGGTTCAAGCCCCACATCAGTCTCTGTGCTGACAGCTAGCTCAGAGCCTGGAGGCTGCTTCAGATTCTGTGCTCCCTCTCTCTCTGACCCTCCCCCGCTCACGTGCTCTCTGTCTCTCAAAAATAAATAAAAAATATTTTTAAAAAAAGATAATTTGAGATACTCTAATCAAATATTACTATGCATCAATTACTTTAAACTATTAATTACACTTAAATTTTGTGATTTTAATGCAGTTCAGGTGGTTCTTCTTTTCCTCACTTCTATAACTTTGCCATTATTATCATAAAATTTATTTTAATTTAGCATTTAACTATCATTCCCCCCATAAATGGTGACAATGTACATAAAAATTCATTAAATAACAAATTATGAGAAATACAGTTATGTTAACATAAACATAATAGTTATATTCACATGAACAATGATATTATATCTGAGATGTAATGTTTTATAAATTAATTATTTTAGCATATTGTTATTTCACATCAAAGGATTAGGAGAGAAACATCATACTTCTATAGGTAATACAGTCACTTAGTAATACATTTTTCTAATTAACTTAAATTATTTGTCCTAAAATTCTTATGTTGGATTTATCTAAAACATTTACTTTGATAAACAGCTATATGTACTCTTATAATACATTTTACTTTTATATGGAAACCTCTTTTTTTACTTAGTTTCTAAAAGGATGGTATCTAAGTATATTTTGTCTTAGCAGGGAGAAACTGAAAATGAATAATTTTCATTTTCCACATATATCCATTCAGTCTTCCCTAAAAAACTATTCCAAAGGGAAAGAAATAAATGAGCTATAAAAAGAACAATTATAGGATGAATGGCCTGTTGGTGATTTTCTAGTGATTTAAACTACCAAAGTAGATATGTCAGATTGGTTTGTGAATATTATGATGCTTTTGCTATAGCCACTGTGGAATATAGTATGATGTTCCTCAAAAAATTAAAATAGAAATATTGTATGATCAAAAAACTCCATTAATCGGTATTTACACAAAGAAAATGAAAACACTAATTTTAAAAGATATGCACCCCTGTGTTTGCAGTATTATTGCAATAATTGCAGTATTGCAGTATTATTTATAATAACCAAGATCTGGAAGCAACCTCTGTATCCATCAGTAGATGAATAGAGAAGGATGATGTGGTGCATACACAATGAAATATTATGCAGCCATAAAAAAGATGAGATCGTGTCATCTGAGACAACATGGATGGACCTAGACGGCATTATGCAAAGTGAAATAAGTCAAACTAAGACAGACAAATACCACATGATTTCATTCATAAGTGAAATCTAAACAAAACAAAATTAAAAACAAATGAATAAACAAAAAACAGAATCAGACCTATAAATATGGAAAAATACTCATGGCTGCCAGAGGGGAGAAGGATAAGGGTTGGGCAAAATGGGCAGGGGGGTGGGAGATACAGGCTTCTGGTAATGGAATGAATAAATCATGGGGATAAAAGACACAGCATAAAAATATAGTCAATGGTATTATAATAGGGATATATGGGGATGGATGGTAACTACACTTGTGGTCAACAGAATGTAAAATATAAACTTGTCCAATCACTCTCTTATACTCCTGTAAATAATGTTACATTGTATACCAATTATACTCAAAATCTATATATTCTGATGCCTTTATTTATTTATAATTATTTTAATTTTAAACCACATTGTTACTCTACCTTTAACTAAGAAGATCAAAAGGTGGCTTCATTTCTCAGCTGAGAAAGAAGTCTACTGATATCTAATTTGAAAATAACCAGGAACACTATGTACAACTTGTATTGAATAGTTATTAAATTCAGCAGTATTCAAATAACCAAATAGCAAGTGTCCAGTTCTATTTTTAAATGGTGAGGTAAAAGAATTCTCTTCCTAAGAATATACCATTTTATTTCTCAATACTTTCTTCAAGCCAAACAATGGCAATGACCTTAAATAAGATAAAATTTTGACAAAACTCTAGTTTGACACCTTAAAGAGGAGCACAATTAGGAAAATATGTCCTAAATGGATGGAGAGAAGTTCTCTTACCTTTATACTTCATAAAATTCTAACACTTTCATTTCATAGCATAAACTACCAACAAAATTACAAAGGTTTTTAAAGCAGCTTATAAAATGATGGATAGGATAAGAATTGGAAATAATCTGCCCTTACATGGCAATAAGAGATGGAGAAGCTTTTCACTAAATGCTTTCACACAATTTTATACACATTTAACAATTAGGCAAACAACTTCCTAAACCCCCTGTAGATAAATGATGCTACGTGTAAATTACACAATTGCTGACTATTTTGCTTTCCATCACTATATTGCATTAAACTTTTTTACAATAAAATCATGGAACTTAAAGCCACTGTTCTTGGCCCGAAGATTTATGTGTAATTTCCACACCATTATTTTCTGGGTGAATTTTATATTTCTAAAAACACTGTGAATAAAAAATAAAAGGGATTTCTGAGTAATTAGATTCTAAGTGCAAGGGTTTTGAGAAATTCCATGTTGAAATGTTGAAGAAAAACACTCATCTATGAAAGAATCTAGGAATTCAAATTGAAGTGAGATAAATGATTCTTCCTAGAGACAAAATAATCATTAAGAATGGGTTTATTATATCACTTAATGCAAACTATTCAGAAAAAGTAAAGGATTTCAAGGTTGAATAACAATTGAGTATTAAATTAGTTTATCTTTGAACAATTATATAGTTCTTTTTTTATCATCTTTACTTCTTAGTATTAAAAAAATGCTAAAACCTTCAAGTGGTTTGCCTTGACACTAATAACTCCAGAAGTATTTGCATTATTTTCTTATTATGACAAGTCAAGAATAAAGACACAAACAGATGAATACTAATATACATTGCATTAAACTAGTCTAATTACATTAGATGACTTAATTTTCATTGGTTTCCCATTGCCTCTAATCTCACATATGTAAATATAGACAATAATCTTTATTAATATTATACTGACCTCATTGTAAAACTAAACTATGTCAACTTCCACAGTATTTGAAAGAAAAAAATTGAAAAACTCAATGAAGAAAGACATTAAAAGACATTTTTGTGTCATAAGGGAGTTCTATGGATAGTTTTTTGAGGAACCTCCACACTGTTTTTCAGAGCAGCTGCACCAGTTTACATTCCCACAAACAGAGTAGGAGGGATAGCACTGCTAGGAATTTACCCAAGGGATACAGAAATGCTGAGGCATAGGAGCACATGTACCCCAATGTTCATAGCAGCAATGTCAACCATAGCCAAATCATGGAAAGAGCCTAAATGTCCATCACCTGATGAATGGATCAAGAAGATGTGGTATATATATACATAACGGAGTACTACATGGCAATGAGAAAGAATGAAATATGGC
>NC_043706.1:99954642-99976895 GCF_006229205.1 Suricata suricatta
GGACCTGGAGGGTGTCATGCTAAGCGAAATAAGTCAGGCAGAGAAGGACAGATACCATATATTTGCACTCAGAGGTCTAACAGGAGAACAGGAGAAACCCAATGGAGGATGAGGGGGAGGGGAAGAGAGAAAGAAAGTTGAGGAGAGAGAGGGACGCAAAACTTGAGAGACTATTGAATACTGAAAATGAACTGAGGGTTGAAGGGGAAGGGGGAGGGGGGAAAAGAGGTGGTGGTGATGGAGGAGGGCACTTGTGGGGAAGAGCACTTGGTGTTGTATGGAAAACAATTTGACAATAAAATATTTTTTAAAAAAGACATTTTTGTGTAATTCCCCAACTACTAAGGCACTGTGTGGGCCACTTGGACACTTTCACTCAGAAGACTGTTAACTACTTAATTGTTAAGTTAAAATCACTACTACCTAAAATGTACTAGAATTCTAGAGATGACAGCTAAAAGTATTGAAGGAACTTAGCCATTTGGTGGCCAGTCCCCTCATTAACAACCTAGAATCATAGATGAAGGCCACGGTGTATAATTAAAATTGGCCTGAGCTAACCAGGAGGCACGGTGGCAACATCTGGGCAACAAGTTTTTATTCCCGTAGATGAAGGTCACAAGGGATGCCACCTATAGAGAGACAGGTTGGTAGTGGCACATGGGAACACTGCTGAGAACAAATTCCAAGGGGAATGAGGTCAGGAATTATGTGCATTAAAGAAAAAGTACTCTTGGTTACAGATAGCCCATGAGAATAAAAAAAATAGTCATAATATTTTAGTTGTCTTATTTCGTGTTAGTTAGGCAAATAGAATCTAAATAAGCAAGGACACTGTGCTTGAGCCTGTTACCCAGAATGTTATCACTTTTGAATTGCTTATCTTATCTCAATTTATTTGCTTTCTTCAGCGTTTATTGTTTTGTCAAGTACGAAGCTAAACCACTTCATATCAAACATTAAGAGCTCATATTAGAAAAAAGCAAAACAAACAAACAAACAAAAAAAGAGCTCATTTTTCCAGACAATCAGAGACAGAGATTTCAGAGATCTATGTGAAATCAGGGACCTTACAGATAAACGAACAGAGATCCTAAGCAGTAATATGAATTCAATACATTTAAAATTAGTAGATTATGGTTTTCAGAAAACAGGTTTTTTACCTCTTTGGTTAAGTTTATTCCTACATATATTATTGTTTTTGGTGCAATTGTAAATGGGATTGTCTTCTTAATTTCACTTTATGCTGCTTCATTATTAGTGTATAGGAATGCAACAGATTTCTACACATTGATTTTGTAACCTGTGACTTTAGTGAATTCATTTATCAGTTCTAGTGGTTTTTTTGTTGGAGCCTTTAGAGTTTTCTATATGTAGTATCATGTCATTTGCAAATATAAAACCGTAAAACACTGATAAAAGAAATTCAAGATGGTGCAAAGAAATGGAAAGGCATTCCATGTTTATGGGTTGGAAGAACAAATGTTAGAATGTTTATACTACCCAAAGCAATTTACACATTCAATGTAATCCCTATTAAAATACTAACAGCATTTTTCACAGAACTAGAACAAGCAACCCTAAAATTTGTATGGAACCAAAAAAGACCTCAAATACCCAAAGCAATCTTGAAAAAGGAACACAAAACTGGAGGCATCACAATTCCAGATTTCAAGCTATATTACAAAGCAGTAGTAATTAAAACAATATGATACTGGCATAAAAAACAGACACACAAGTCAATGGAATCAAATAGAAAACCCAAAAATAAACCCACATTTATATAGTCAATTAATCTTTGACAAAGGAGAAATGAAGATACAATGGGAAAAAGATAGTCTCTTCAACAAATAGTATTGGAAAAACTGGACAGTTTCATGCAAAAGAGTGAAACTGGACCACTTTCTTTCACCATACAGAAAAATAAACTCAAAATGGATTAAAAACTGAAATGTGAGACCCGAAACCATAAAAATCCTAGAAGAGACCACAGGCAGTTATCTCTCTGACATTGGCTCTAGCAACATTTTTCTAGATATGTCTTCTGTAGCAAGAGAAATAAAAGCAAAAACAACCTATTGGGACTACATCAAATAAAAAGTTTCTGCATAGCAAAGGAAAAAAATCAACAAAACTGAAAGGAAACCTATTGAATGGGAGGAGATATTTGCAAATAACATAGCTAATAAAAGATTAGTATCCAAAATATATAAAGAACTCAGTATCCCCCCAAATCATTCAATTAAAAATGGGCAGAAAACATGAACAGACATTTCTCCGAAGAAGACACTCAGATAGCCCACAGACACATGAAAAGATGCTCAACATCATTCACTATCAGGGAAATGCAAATCAAAACTACATGAGATACCACCTTGTACTTGTCAGAATGGTTAAAACCAAAAACACAAGAAACAAGTGTTAGCCGGTTGTAGAGAAAAAGGAACACTCTTGCGGTGTTGGTGGAAATGCAAACAGGTGAAACCACTGTGGAAAACAGTTTGGAGCTTCCTTAAATAACTAAAAATAGAACTATCCTACAATCTAGTAATCATACTACTGTGTACTACCCAAAAAGTACAAAAACACTAATTCAAAGGGGTATGTGCCCCCCCTTTATTTATTGCAGCATTATTTATAATAGCCAAACTATGGAAGCAGCCCTAGTATCCATCAATACATGAATGGATAAAGATATGATGTATATATCTGTTATTGATATATATATATATATATATACACACACATACATCTATATAATGGAATGTTATTCACCCATAAAAAAGAAAAATCTTGCCATTTGCCACATGGATAGAGCTAAAGAGGATAATGTAATTGGTCAGTCAGAGAAAGACAAATACCATATGATCCCACTCATATGTGAGATTTAAGAAACAAAAGAGACAAGCAAAGAAAAAGGAGAGAGAGACAAACCAAGAAACAGACATGTAACTATAGAGAACAAACCAGTGGTTACCAAAGAGGAGGTGGATGTGGAGACAGGGAAAATAGGAGATGGGGATTAAAAGTTACATTTATCATGAAGAAAAAAATAAATAGAATGATAAAAACATTAGATTATGAGTTCAAGACTCTAGCATTATTCTAGTATCTATTTGTCTAGTATGCATATGTTGTGCTGAATTTAAAACATACATAATACCATACATTACCATACCATATCCATAAATCATAGAGTAGTAAAAACATAAATGCATGTGAGTAAGCATTCAGTGAATAAATATATTTCCTATAGATTAGCACAGAAAATAAGTGTTCACACAGATGATTTTCTCACTTGAGAATTGATCAATTCCACTCATCAAAAGTCTAGATTTCAATTCGTTTCTATTTAGGCATCAATTAGGACCCCTTTTTAACACATATAGGTCCCTAGTGTTGGAAAGAATCTCTAAAATTACCAAACCTCCGTTTGTATCTGTATTTGAGTCTGGAATGCAGCAATACTGCCTCAAAGGCACTTCCTTTCCACTTTATTCCTTAGGCTGGTAAAGCATGCTGCAGTTCTCATAAAAAAGAGAAACATATGAGAAAATAACTGAATCCTCAGTGGTTCCTCTAGTAAGATAGATTCCATAAAATAAGTCCTGGGAGATATTCCCAGTCTTGGGTTTCACTGGAACCAGGCACTAACAAAGTTAGGGCCAGTAACAGTCCCCACTTGTTTCTCAACCCACCAACCTTCAAGGATCCATTGTCAAGACTGTGCTTTATCTACTTTATGTCCAACCACCACTAGCATAACCTACTCCTTCCTCCACTTACCATGCCTCTACTGTGCCTGGCACTTGCATGGATGGATGGGTGTATATAAAATTCCCCTCTATGGGTCCACCATAATTCATAGGATTTTTTCCAAATATCAGAGTAGTTTTTCCTTCTCCTCTGGGGAAATACTGCCATTCTATATATATATATATATATATGTTGTTGTTAAAACATATATATATATATATATGTTGTTGTTAAAACTGACTAAATATCTTTAACTGGCAGTTTCTAATCATAACAAAACCCCCAAACTATCACAATTTGGGTAGCATAAGTCCATATCTTGAACTCAAAGAAAAATGTCTAGTCATGATTTCACTGGGAAAATGTAGTGAAAAATTAACATGTTCTAAATGTTACTCTGTATGTTAGTTGGCTCTATGTGTGTCTAACAGAATGAAAAGGAACTAAAATTAGAGTTAGGGTTAGGAGCTGAAGCTTCAAAAGTTTTAAAAGAGAAAGAGCTTGACTTTAGATTTGAAAGTGGGATCTGTATCTATGATATACCTGCGAATGAAATGCAGCACTCTTATTAAAGTGAGGCTTATTTTACAGCCAAAGAAAAGGTATTAGACGCACGGTTTATGTTGATGAACACGAACGTGGGTATGCGTGGGTATGCGTATGGTAATAGAAGTCATTTCAACAACAATCACCTGCCAGTTTCACTCTTAACAGTTGAGGTGTGTTTCAGTTAAAAGGTTCTTGCCAGTACTTCCTCATACTTTCAGGGCAGCTTTTGAAAATTAGAGGGTTGCAGATAAGAAGGAAAATAGGTTACCCCCCGCCCCCCCGCAGAGAGGTGAGAAATAAAGTGAGGGTTTGTACTACTCACGGCTCTGCCTGCAGGCTCCTGTCCTCCGCCACATAGTTAGAGGGAATATAGCCCTGCAGCAGTTGCCCAGAGCTACCTCCTCTTTTCTCCAAGTGCCTGGCGAACCACCAGCCCTTCTGGGAAGTGTCCAGGACTTGGAGCTTGTCGCCGGCGTGGAAGCTCAGGTCCTCTGAGGTCCGAGCCTGGTAATCAAACAGAGCCACAAAGTAGTGACCACAGCTTCTCTGGAGCTCCTGGCTCTGTGACCTCCAAGCATCGGGAAAGCAGTGGGCCACCGGGTTCTCAATCACCACCGGCTTGTCGGCCTCCATCACCACTGGCTTGTCGGCCTCCTGGAACAGGCACGGGAGACAGGGCTTCAAGTACGCCAGGAACCTCAGACAAATGTTGCCCATGGTGCCCCAGAAGAGAGGCGGGGAGAGGGGCTTCTCCCTCTCCTTTCAGTCACTGCAGATCCACTTTTCTTCCACCAGGCAACTTAGAAGTAAGCACCAGTTCCCCTGGCTTCAGAGAGTGTGCAAGGCCGTTTCACAATAGTGGGGCAGATGTGCCTGCGGGGAGCTCCTCTTGGGGACACTCACCTGCTTGCTTTTTGTGGCCAGAGAGGCTGCCCTACAGCAAAACTGAGCAGGAGCTGAGCAGCTGCTCAGGGAAGATGCCTTTTCTTCTGCTCTGCTTAGGAATTCCGCAGCAAAAATAAAATTAAGAGGGCTTTATTTAGACAAACGTCTGGGAACAGAAAAGAGTCATCTTGCTTTATGTCCCAAGGAAAAGTTAATTAAGAGGAAGAGGTTAATGCCAGGTAAGATCACGGCTTGCCTCTTCCAGGAGCTCTCTTCCTGCTTTAAGTCTGTCTCTGGGATTTGGCCAGTCCTGACCTCCGTGGCTCTTTCCTTTTCACTAATGATTAGCCAACCAGCTGAGGTTACTGCCTTTAACATCCTGAGCTATGAGCCGACTGAATTAATCTCTCTTTACTTCCGGGTTTCCTTTGGTCTGTGATTTAAGAGATTCCTGGCCTCTCTACCTCTCCCTTCCCACACCCATGAGAGACCAGCGCCCTCACCAGGGAGCCAATCCCAAAGCAGCTGCCAAGAGCCATACTCCTGGACAGACTAGTCCAGGGAGCCTTTCTTCTTGTTATGTTCCCAGCACAGGTTTGTTTCCCCACAAAGATGAGGAGAATTATTTTGCCACCATAGGGAAAATAGAAAAGGCTAATGAAAGTGTTTAGATATTTGTTCCTGGACAAATGGCAATTGGGAAAGAACCACTGAGTTCCTACCTTTTTTCCTCACTATGAATAGATTTTAAAGCTTCAAAATACATTTACAGTCTGGAAAAATATGAGAGCAGCTGACTAAAATGCTGAGAACCTGAAACACTGCTTTTTCCCACAGAGACATTTAATTTCCCATCTCTCATGTACTATTTCTGAAACACACACATACACACACACACAGACCAGGAGAGAGAAGAAGAAGGGCCACATGTGGACTGCTGCAGGGGCTCTTTCTGTTCAACTCTGTCCTCCAGATCTACACAAGTTCTTACTAACTTCTTTGGCAGGACCTCAGTAGCTAGTGAATCTGAGGTCAGGACAGCCATCCTGACAGGCAGCTGAGTTCCCCCTACTTCCCCTTCTACGGGAGAGCCATCGCACAGATGTGTGCCTTGGATCCCAAGTACAACGGGGTAAAGAGTTTGGGTGGATCAACACTGCCATTTTCACTAGTAAAGAGCACTCTCAACTCGTTTGTGGTGTGTCACATGTTTTCCTAGAAGACATTTATTAGAAAGGTCCACTCTAGGGGCACCTGGGTGGCTCAGCGGGATAAGTATCCAACTTGGGCTCAGGTCATGATCTCACAGTTTGTGGGTTCGAGTCCAGCAGCAGGCTTGCACTGACAGCTCAAGAGCCTAGAGCCTGCTTCAGATTCTGTGTTTCCCTCTCTCCCTCTCTGCCCCTCCCCTGCTTATGCGCATGCGCAAGCTCACTCCCCCCCTTCTCTCTCTCTCTCTCTCTCTCTCTCAAATAAATAAACTTTTTTTCGAAGTTTCATTCTAAAAAGCAATCTTTCTAAATGTTGGCAGAGCCTTCAACCTGGCTAACCTAGCCCCAGAGCAATCTCAAATTTCCTGTTCTTTGTTGAAGAGGAAGACATTTTTAGCAATCAGAATAATCAAACTCAAGAAAAAGGAAAACAACAGGGAACCGTGGTTTCAGGCCCATCTGCTCGAACCTTGTACTAAAATCGGGCATTCACGGAGGACAGATCACCTGGTTAGAACAAGATCTCAGGTCACATTCCCAGGTTTCTCTGTCTTGAGAGTTAAAGCAGAAGTACCATGTAAGCAGGAAAAGAAGAGCCAAAAGCGGAGCCAGTTTTAGTTGTCTGTTTGTCTGTGATATGAGACCTAAAATATATTCTGTATATAAAAAGAAGAGAAAATGGCAATTGCATACTATTGAGAAGCCCTAAAAATATTTGGTTTCAAACACAACATTAATTGTAAAAGTGCAGGAGTCTATTAACGCCCCTGAACAGAGGCATAGTATGCGACAGTCTTTCCAGAAACATCTACATGATCTACAAATAAAATGAGATTTGGAAACAACTAGAGAGAGGTATTTAAAACCAATTTGTAGGTGGCATTGAGACTTCAAAAATGTGAAGTTTTAAAATTCGCGTATGCCTCCGTTACGGTTATGACAAGACACTCTGGAAAAAGACAAAGTGGCAGACCTGAGCACACAGTCACTGAGCTAATGAATGAAACTGAAAGAGTGCTGACCATCCAAAGATGTGAGGCGAGCGATGGTCTGAGAGAGCTGAGCCACGCAGCCAACCAGAACTCTGCAGGCCCCCAAGTGTGAAGCCCTCAAGTCATCTTTTACTCTCCCCTGGTTTCTCTAAGCGAATCACTTACTAAATTCTGCTCAGTCTTTCTTTTCACTTATTCCACAAACTTTTTTTACTCTTTCTGAATGACAGCTGGGTAGTGGACCAAAATAATAATAATAATAATAATAGAATATTTGTCCCTAGATCATTCCAAAGGTATCGTAAGCAGTGTCCCTTCCTCCAGCTTGTCCCCTACCTCTGACTAACCTTGCGTACAACTCCCAAAGCAATTTTACAATAGTAATAATGCCGGAGGTGATATGTGTGCTAGTAAAGAGCAGCCATCAGGTTTAGGGGGATTTCTATGTGCCAGGCACTGTGCTGAGAATGTTACAAATGGTATTCATTTAATTCTCAGGAAATATAAACAATAATACCTAATGAGGAAGGTAGAAGAAACTGAGGCTTAGGGAGGTTAGGTAACTTTCCCAAGCTCACATAGCCACCAAGTGACTGCACCATTAGTAACATCCTGGTCTCAGCCTGCCTCCAAAGCCTGGGATTGTAACTTCTCGGTTTTGATGATTCTAAAAAGAAGCTAATGTCATTCTTCTGTGTAAAATCCTTCAGAACCCTCCAATGTGTTTGGAATAAAGTCTAAATCTTTAGCAGGACTCACAAGGCCTTGTTAACTTCTCCAACCTCATGGCCCTTCGCTGTTGCACTCAAACCCTGTGATTCAGATTCCCCAAGCAACTAGACTCCTGAAGCCCTCTTTTCTGCACTTTTATTTCCCCCTTTCCCTGCTCCCTCGCCCAGCATGATTTCCTTGTGATTTCCCCAGGCTGGATTCCATGCATACCTTTCTGGCCACAATAGAATAGAGTCCCCTACTCTGTGTACCCCTAAAACCTGACACACACTTCTACTTGGCCAACCGTTGAATTCCACTTGGTTCTCTTGTGTGCTTTCCTCATGAGAATCAGATTTCCGTCTCTGAATCTTCAGTGCCTTGTACAACATCCAGTATGTAAATAGTAAATACTCTACAAGTATTTGAGGAGAAAAGAAAGAAAGAAAGAAAGAAGAAAGAAAGAAAGAAAGAAAGAAAGAAAGAAAGAAAGAAAGAAAGAAAGAAAGAAAAAATGAAAGAAAGAGAAAGGAGAGAGAAAGAAATAAAGAGAAAGAGAGAGAGAAAGAAAGAAAGAAGGAAAGAAAAGAAAGAAAGCAAGAAAGCAAGAAAGCAAGAAAGCAAGAAAGAAAGAAAGAAAGAAAGAAGAAAACAAAAGGAAAGTAGGAAAGAAGGAGGGGGGAAGAAGGAAGAGAAAGAAAGAAAAGAAAAAAGAGAGAAAGAGGAAAAGAACTAAGCCCCACTGGATGACAGCAACACTATGCCAAGTATTCACCACAGAGCAAGAATTCCTTAGTGTGAGAAGGTCTGGGAGCCCAGAGGAGGGTGTGACTCTCTGTCCTTTGACTCTAGCCCTCTTTCCTTTTTTAGAGTTTCCTGAATGTCAAGTCTCCTTTGCCAGCCTCCTAGACCAGTTTTCTTTCCTTCAGCCCATCCCCCTCCCATCCTTGGAACAAACTGCCACCACATTAGTCTGCCGCACAATAACCTTCATCAGATCTCCACTGCCTGGAGGACATGACTTGGAATTTGAGGTTAAAGAATTTGTATTTTACCCGATTTTTATCATGATTTTATTATGTGCCCTTTCCACACCCTCCTTCCGTGATGGTCTTCTGGTAGCCCTCCCACTCAGCCAGATTGCTTTACTGTGTCTCCTAACATGTGTTGTCCATTCCCACCTCTTCCCACCTCTTGTGTCATTTTCGTGCTTAATATTCCTTCTCCTCCCAATGGAATCCTGCCTGCATTTTGAGATCTTAATAAAAATCCCCACACCTCCTCTAGCCCTTCTTTGTCCCTTTCTGCCAAAATAATTTTTCCCTCCCTTGAGTTTTTCTAGCTTATGCAACCCCCACACCCAGCACCCATACAGCATGAAATGAATTTAACCATGCTCTTGTATCCTATTTGCTGAACACTGCAACAGAAAATCCCACAGCCAGTCAGTTTTATACCAGGAGAAATTAATGATCTCCAACTCCTGCTAAGCCCTTAGCACTGCTCAACATTCTTTTATATGCTAGTCTGGTCAGCTGCTGTTCCCTTCATTTTCTCCTAAAATGACTGCAAATTGTCCACCGTTCTCCTCGGGGTCTCTGTGGATACCCTCTTTCTCTGATGATGACCTTGCTGCAGACATTCACAGGAATCCCTAAACTATTCAATGTTAACCAATTCAATTTCCTTTTCTTGCATCAAAAAAATGTATCTACATCTGTAAATCCTCGCCCTTTCTTTCCTCCTTGGACAAAAGCTTCTACTTCCCTACCCAATATCCAGTTTCCTTTTCCTTGCTAATAGAATCTTACTTTTACAGAAGCAAAAGCTGGAGACTACACTTATCAGTCCTTCTCATAGCTAGGAGTGGCCAGTAAAAAAGTAAGCAGAAGTCCTCAAGTGGGGTTTCAGCAAAGTGCCTTAAAGGAGGTGGACTTAGCTGGGAGGTCAGTTCTTCTCCCCTTTCCTCTTTTCTCTTTCTGCTTGCCTGGAACTGAGATGAGATGGCTGAACCTCCAGGAGACATCGTGGACCATAAGGTGACCTTAAAAATGTAACAAGCAAAAAGATAAACAGAACTTGTATCTTAGGAGTACCTACCTTCAGACCTGTTTGCAATATGGGAGACAAATTATTTGTTATCTATGTAAGAGATGGTTATTTTGACTTTTTGTTAAATGTATCTAAGACTAATTCTAACCAATATGCTTTCAGTAACAGAAAAGATGATTAAATCCCATGTCCTGTGCTCTTGATACTATTCCTTCGTAGGATCTGATCCATCAATTAGTGCTCCCATTGCCTTTCTTGGTAGGTGCATTCCTCAAAGCCTATAATCAAGCTTAAGCCTCTCAAGCATTAAAAAAAAAAAAAAAAAGAACAAAAGGGGGAAAAAAAGAAAGGGGGAAAAGGAGAAAAAAAAAAAAACAATTGTTAAATGCTTTCTCCCACTGTAAGTACCACTCTGCTTCTCTACTTTCTTCAGTTGCATTTGTCAGAGAATAGTGAATGTTCCCTCTTTCCCATTTTTCTCATCCTTTACCTCTCAAACTGCATCTGGCTTCACCTCGGGCCACATCACTGAACTTGGCCCACTTGATGTTATCAATATCTTGCCATTTGCCAGGTCAAATCACTCCTTATCTATCCTCATTCCATTTGACTACTCTTCACTGACAAAGATTGTTGTTTTAAGCCTCTTACAATGCTGTCTTCTTGATTTTCTTCTTTATCGTTCGGCAGTAATCTGGTAATTCTTTTCAGTAACTTGCTGGTTGGTCTTCCTCCACCTGTCCCTCAGAATGAATGGGGACTGGGGACCTTGTCTAGAAACCTTCACTAGGTATACACACCAACTCATGGCCTTGCCCTCTGCATCTATGGCTCCAATTGTTGATAACTCTCCAACCTCTACCTCCATCCCAACCTGATCTGTTGAGATACTAAACTATATAATTATGGTCAATACAGGATGTCTCAAAGGCACTTAAATTTTAAATTAAACAGATCCAAAATAACATACATTATGATTCTCTCAAAGCCTTCCATTTTTATATATTCTTGCCTCAGTCAAAATCATGGCAAATTAGAACCTTAAGAAGCATCCTAAACTCCTCTCTTTTCCTTACCCCCACAGCTGATCAATGAACAAATCCTAAGAATTCAAACTGTTTAATATCGGATCTCATTATCTACTTCCTCTCTACCCCGCTGATACTGCCTTAACTCAACACATGTTTGGCTCTTTCTGACTCTAATAATCTTCCTCTTTCCAATTCCGTGCTTCCTCAACCATTCTCCACTCTGTAGACAGAGCATTGCACCCTTTTAAAACTGCTTTGGTGAAGAGAAGAATAAAGAAGGAGTAATCAGTCTACCTGGAATCCAACATATTACAGAGCTACAGAAATCAGGACTATGTAGAAATGTCAGAAGAACAGAGACACAGATCACTGAAACAGAACAGAGAGCTCAGAAGGAGATGCACACAAATATGCCCAACTGATTTTGGACAAAGATGGAAAAGCAATTCAATTGAAGAAAAGTAGTTTTTTCATGATGGTGCTGGACCAATTGGACATGCACAGACAAAAACAAATGAACTTCAACCTAAATCTTATACAAAAATTAACTCAAAATGTATCATTAACTTGAATATAAATTGTACAACTATAAAACTTTTAGAAAAAACATATAAGAGAAAATCTTCAGGATCTAGGGCTACATAAGAAGTTCTTAGACCTAACACCCAAAGTACTATCCATAAAAGGAAAATTCATAAACTGGACTTTACCAAAAGCAAAATTTTTGTTCTCAAAGGACCCTGTTAAGAGGGTGGAAATATAAACTAAAGACTGAGAAAAGGTATATACAATATTTGGAAATCACATATCTGACAGAAGACTAATATCTAGAATATACAAAGAACTTCTCAATTTCAACAGTAATAAAGCAAACAATCCAATTTGAAAATGGGCACAAGATATGAATAGACATTTAACCAAAGAAAATATAGAGATGGAAAATAAGCACATAAAAAGATGTTCAACATCAGCCATCAGGAAAAGCAAATTAAAACCATAATGAGATTATCACTACACACCTATCAGAGTGGCTAAAATAAGACAACATCAAAGGAGGATGGTAAGGATGTGGAGAAACTAGATCACTCACACACTGTTGGTGGAGATGTAAACTGGGACAGTCACTCTGGATAACAGTTTGTCAGTTTCTTATAAAACTAAACACGTTGGGGTGCTTGGGTGGCTCAGTTGGTTAAGCGTCCAACTTCCGCTCAGATCATGATCTCATGGTTCGTGGGTTCCAGCCCCACTTCGGGCTCTGCTGACAGCTAACTCAGAGCCTGCAGCCTGTCTTCAGATCCTGTGACTCCTTCTCTCTCTGACCCTCCCCTGCTCACACTGTCTCTCTCTCTCTCTCTCAAAAAAATAAATGAAAACATTAAAAAAAAAAAACACATAACTACTGGATGAAATAGCTGTTATACAACTAGACATTTATCCTTGAGAAATGAAAATTCATGTTCATACAAAAACTTGTACACAAATGTTTTTAGCAGCTTTATTCATAACAGCTCCAAACTGGAAACATCCAGCTGTCATTCAGTGGATAAATGGTTAAACAAATAGGGCTTTGTACATACTGTGAAATACTATTCAACAATTAAATGGGCAAACTACTGATATACACAGCAACCTGGGTCATCTGTAGGAAATTATGTTAAGTGAAAAAAAGCTGATCTTTATTATTTCTAGCAAATACAAATCTACAATTATGTCAAAATTAAAAGCTTAACTGAAGGGCACGTGGGGGGTTCGGAATGTTAAGTGTCCAACACTTGGTTTCGGCTCAGGTCATGATCTCTTAGTTACGTGGGTTCGAGCCTAGCATCAGGCTCTGCACTGATGGGGTTTGGGGTTCTCTCTCTCACCCTCTCTCTCAGTTCCCCACTGCCCCCTCCACCATTCATGCTGTTTCTGTCCCTCTCAAAATAAATAAATAAACTTTATAAAAAATAAAAATAAATAAAAGCTTAATTTAAAAAATAACAATTTTTTAAAAAGGCTACTCATTGCCTTGAGGATAAACACTGTATTTTACAAGAAATGCAAATTTTACAACATCGTCTCACTCCTGTTTAACTCACTCCATATCACTCAGAATTCTTAGCAAACCAATTCTAGGCAAGTTATGCTGAAAAAGAACTTACTGAAATAATTCAATTGGTCTGAGTCCACAGTAAAGCTGAAGGACAAGGCTTGTGAAACCCAGCAGAAGTAAAGCTGTGTGGCCATGCCCAGAGTCCGGCCACAAGGACAACAGGTCAACGAGGGGCTACTGCCATTAAGGATACTGGGCACTGCCACTGGCTCCACACTGGCAGCCCCACCACCACTAGATACTGGATGGCACTGTCCCTTCAAAGCATCTCACCCCAATTCTGGTTGTTGGGGTTCAGAGAGACCTTTCAAAATGGAAGATGGGACTTTGCCTCCCCAACTCATACAGTGGAAGATTCTCCATGCATAGAAAAGAGCCATCCTAGAAAGCCAAACGAAATTAAAATAAAAATCTTAACCCGTATAGTTTTCTTCCAAACTCTCACTGTGAGCTCATGTAAGTCTTAAAGTCCCCGGATGTGCTTCGTCACACATGTTAACCTTTGTCCAATCCTCCCTTTTTGCCTGGTATGCCTTCCCCCAGTTCCTCTCCTTTGTTGTACCCTAGTGTCTTCCAACTTATTTGCCAGATAAATATAGGTACTTGTATAAGAGTCAGAGAAAGTATCTCCCTCCTTAAGTCTTTTCTGACCAGTTTATTAAAGAGAATTGACTACTTCCTCATTCATGCCCCCCACCAGATGTGATAACCATTTCTACATTTAGTTCATATCTGTCTCACTCATAGATTCTAACACACTTATTGTTGCCTTCAGTGGTTTTCAATACCAACACAGTGTCTAACATCTAATAGGTACTCATAATGCATGCTGAGAGTGAACATTATTCATCTAAAACACAGAGTGTAATATCTTAAGTCATTTAATATCTGTTTATGTGTGATTGTGTTGTTTCCCCCAAGCACATTGCTCTGACCTTGAAGATAAGTGTGTGTCTCACATTTCTTTACATCTCAATCTAGAGAGCCAGGCTATGCCCAGAGGACCTCCCGACTTCCACTCTTGCTCTGCCACAATCTACTCTCCAAATGGCAGCCAAAATAATCTTTAAAAAAATTTTTTGGTAACATTTATTTATTTTTGAGAGACAGACAGAATACGAGTGGGGGAGAAACAGAGAGAGGGGGAGACACAGAATCTGAAGCAGGCTCCAGGCTCCAAGCTGTCAGCACAGAGCCCAACGTGGGGCTCGAACCCATGGACTGTGAGATCATGACCTGAGCCGAAGTCAGATGCTTAACCAACTGAGCCACCCAGGTGTCCCCAAAATAATCTTTAAAAGTATAGCTCAAGGGTGCCTGGCTAGGTCAGCCAGAAGAGAATGCAACTCTTCACCTCGGGGTTGTGAGTTTGAGCCCCATATTGGGTGTAGAGATTACTTCCATTAATAAATAAACTTATAAATACATGTATGGTCAGATTTGTGTTTTTCAATAGCTTACTATTCACTGTCTTTAGGACCATGCCCTGCTGACCTATCTCCTGCCTACACCTTCTGACATGATCTTCTCTTTCTCCTTCCTCGGCTCTTTGTGGTCCAGGCACAGTGGCCATATTTCTGTTCACTGAGGCAACAGCCAAGGCCTTTTTCTGACCAGTGACCTTTTCCTCACCATTCTCCCAGCCAAGAACACTTTTGTTCAGACACATCAGACAAATCTACCTTTTAGTGCTTAGCCTCGATAATACAGCCTTAAAAAGGTTACCCCTAACTACTGAACCCAGCTTCTCTTTTAGAGTGTGCTACTGGTTGAACTGTGTCTCTCCAAAGTGGTACATTGAGGTCCTGCCTCCCAATATGTCAGAGTATGACCTCACTTGGAAATAGGATCTTCTTGGCAAAATTCAGGTTCTTCCTTTGGCTCAAATATAGCCTGGTACCCTGAGATCTTTGATATGTTTGATCTTAGCCTTCATCAGTGTCCCATTTAGTCATCCTCAGTGGGATCAGACTCTAACCTGACAAAGGGCAAAACAAGAATCTGTTAGAATGAACTAAAGAATATGAAATAGATTATGGAGAGCTCAATTTCCATATGAAGAAAATGAGGAGGAAGGGATAGCATTAATATCTGAAGCAATGGTGACAATTATAAATTTATCCCAGTTTTCTCAGCCAAAGAGTAGAATGTTCAGATTAGAGACAGAGGACCAGACATATTTGCCTTGAAATCAAAGAGTAAGCTGTGATTATTATTAGAAGTCAAAATGGACTCAAAAAAATGCCAAAACCTCAATTTCTTTCTTCGTATGGAACTGCTATTATAGGGAAAATTTTCACTTGCAGCAGCATTCAGGAGATACCAAAGCAAATGCTGTATTTTATTTTATTGCAAGTGGTGATCACCGGCTAAAACTATTGCAGGACACGAACTGTGAGGTGTGCAGCATGCGTACATAACTGAGGCATCTTTCTTGACCGATGACAATGAACTTCTTTAAGCATCAGCCAGCACTGAATACTGGACTCATTCTGTTCTTTCTAGAAGGTGTGTTTTCCACTTTAAAGAGCATAACCAGGACACCCCATTTCTCGCAGTTCAGAAACCATGACTTTTCCCTTCAGTGAACTACTCAGGTGAATGTCTTTCCTGGTAGGAGTTCCCTTGCTTGCAAGAAAATTAACTCAAGCTTTGGAAAAGAAAAAACAACTCTCTAAAGCTCTTCGTTTCATTCTTTGGCACTATAAAAGGCACTATAAAAACATGAAATGGGCATAGTATACCTAGATATCAATAAGATATGAAAAAAATACTCTAAAGAGAACTGCGAAGGGGATTAGATAAAGAACTTGCTTTCCAAAAGAACTGAATATTCTTATATACACAGTCTCCTAGAAGCAGCTGATAAGCTTTTTCTAAAATGGAGATAGGTATCCATGGTTCACCCAGGTGGTTTGTCCTTGCCTGATACTTCATTAATCAAGTTCTCATCTCATCTCTCCAGCAGCAAAATTATCGTAGCACAGGCAAAGCTTCTAGATATTGCAGGTTAAGATACAGACCACACAATAAAGCCAACACTGCAATAAAGCCAGTCAAATTATTGTTTTGATTTCCCAGTGCATATAAAAGTTACATTTACACTATACTGAACTCTATTAAGTGTGCAAGAATATTATCTCTAAGGGTGCCTGGGTGGCTCAGTCGGTTGGACATCTGACTTTGGCTCAGGTCACGATCTCAGGGTCGTGGGTTTGAGCCCCGCGTAGCGTTCTGTGATGCCAGCTCAGAGACTGGAGCCCGCTTTGGGTTCTGGGTTTCCCTCTCTTCCCCTCCCTGGCTTGTGCTCTGTCTCTCTCTTTCTCAAAAATAAATAAACATTAAAAATTTTTTAAATAAAAAAATCATTATCTCTAAAAAACATTTGAAAACTTTATTGCTAAAAAATGCTAACCATTTCTGAGCTTTCAGCAAGTCATAATCACTGATCACAGATGACCATAACAAATACAATAATAATGAAAAAGTTGGAAATACTGCAGGAACTACTAAGATGTGATACAGAGCCACAAAATGAGCAAATGCTGTTGGAGAAATGGTGCCGATAGAATTGCTTAATGCAGAGGTGTCATAGACCTTCAATTAAAAAAAGGCATCATATCTGCGAAGCACAACAAACCAAAGCACAATAATATGCCTGTATCTGCAAAATTGCAATAGCATTAATAAAATCCTAACCCTGAGTGGGGGGAGAATATTGTCATATGTCCAATGAGCATTTTCCAAATAAAACAAGATATGCAATAAGCCTATTTCTGTTACTTAAGGTTGTAAAGTTTTCTTAATTTTTAAAATTTTAGAGAGACAGCGTGAGCAGGGTCGAGGGACAGCAGCAGGGCAGGGAGAGAAAAGCAGGGGGAGAGAGAGAGAGAGAGAGAGAGAAAATCTTAAGCAGGCTTCATGCTCAGACAGAGCCCGACATAGGGCTTGACCCCACGACCCTAGGATCATGACTTGAGCCAAAATCAAGAGTTGAATGCTCAACTGAGAGCCACCCAGGCGCCCCCAAGGTTGTAAAAATTTTAAGCATTACCAAAAACAACAAATGTACTAGCTCTGACTTCTGACTTATACATACATGATTTTATATAGAAGCAAAAAGATTCTTATAATAAACTTCCCAGATTTAGAATTTTCCAATGTTCGTGCCAAGTAATCGGGCAGAACTTCAAGAATTTCCTGTTCATCTGGGCTTTTTTTTTTTTCTTTTTCTTTTGGTCTCTTGATAAATAAGTGGTATAGTTTGCATTTTTTTATATTGGACTATCTCTAAATAACCACAATCAGGTTTCTACTGTTCACATTAATGTTTATTGTTTAATTGTCCTCATGTTTTTAAGCATTTCTTTTCACTTGTTTCTAAATTTAAAAAAAAAAATCTACTATCCCTATAAATTCCTACTATTTACAGTTAAGGTTAAAGAAATATTTTGGTTAACTTCAAACAAAAACCTCCAATAAATTTTCAAAAATAATGAAAGACTCTTTAAGAAACTTAGTTACTTTTTTCCAAATACTTGGCACTTTAACAACTAAGCTCATAATGATTATGTTTTAGCAATGTTTATATTGAAAATCCCCTGTTAAATCATTTATATGTATAGTTGTATATGACACGACAATTTACAGACCTGTAATTGGTGTAATTGGTGTCTGGTGTAATTATATATTGAAATATAATTTTGGAAATTTAAGCAAGTCTCAGGGGCTTAATGTTCCTTGGAGAACCATCAAAGTGAATATATTTAGAATACAATAAGTGCCCATCGGCGGTGGTTTTCATTTCCTTGTTGAGGTTAAACCAAGTCACGCCTTGTCCCTCGCATACAGAATGCTACATAGGTATTTGGTTTACTGTAACACCAAAAGTCTATAATCTGTGTGCTATGCTCATCTTCAGAAAGGAGCATTCATTACCGTATGGTTAACTGTATGGAAATGTCAGAATATTGTATACTCATATATAAAGAGTATATATGAATTGAGTTACAAATCCATTCTACAAGCCTAGCCCCAAATGTACAGAATGTGAGACAAACTTCTCTTTTTATTCTCTGCTTGGGCCTCCAGCACAGGGTCTGTTTCCAGCCACTGTAGGTCATCTGCTAAAACTCTATTGCCCAGTTCATGTCAGATGCAATCAGAATTTTGTCCAATTGTAAAAACACTCATCTGCTAGTCTATCCAGAAAAACTGTAGAACATGCATGTTTTAGAAGATTAAACCATGTTATTAATGTACCTGTTGATGGAAGCACACATTAGTGACTTTAAAAAAAAGGTCTTTTAACACTTATTTTAGTAGTCCTTGGAGCTTACCTCTTTTGCTTCAGTGAGTCAAGTATTTACTGAGCTCCTACTGTGTGTCAGGCACTGGGCTAGTGCTTGGGGATATAGAATTAAATAAAGTATGCATAGTCTCTCCTGTGTAAGGACCTTAATGCAAACCAAAACTGTGACCGCATACATACTGTCAGTGCAGAGGGAGACAAAGATCTAAATAAGATACAGATTTATTTGGAAGGAATGTCTCTGTCTTTGACTTCCACTATAGTTTTCTTCTTCTATAATGTATTCAACATATAATCATTGAACATTGCCTACAGGGCGTCAGGCATGGTGGTTGCTCTTGAAAATGTTGACATGAAAACAGACACAGCCTGTATCTATATGGAATTTATACACCAGTTGAGAAAGCAGTACTAGATAAATACTTACAGAAATAAGTAATAACCATTTCCTAAGAGCTATGAAGCAGAAATATCAAGTGCTAGGAGCACCTGAGTGGCTCAGTTGGTTAAGTATCCAACTCCTGATTTTGTCTCAGGTTTGTGAGTTAGAGCCCCGCATTGGGCTCTCTGCCGACAGCATGGAGCCTGCCTGGAATTCTCTTTCTCCCTCTCTCTCTCAAAATAAATAAATACATAAAAAACTTAAAAAAAGAAATACCGAGTGCTATAAGAGAGCTGTTATATTTTAATAAAGAAAGGAGTCTTTAGATCTATACTTGTTTCACCTTTCTATCACCCACAGAGCTTGGAAAAGTACACTGAAAAAACTGACACTTAAATGAATATTTGTTGAGTGAGTGGGCCCTGAATTTGAGAAGTAGGTCAGAAAATATCACTCTTGAAAAGTTAAAATATTAATCAAAATGACTAGATGTGGTATTTATTACTGCTGTTCAAGGATATTTCCAGTTCTCTTCTTTCAAATACATGGTAGAGTGTGCTTTCCTATTCCTTTGAGGATAAGCATGACCATATGACTTGCTTTAGCCGATGAAATGTTATTAGAATTGATGCATATCACTTCCAAATAAAAGCCTTTAAGAAGAAGTGTGCAATTAAATGCATTTTCTTCCCCTACCATAACACTAGTGTTCCAGATGAGGGGTGATCTATTAGCCTACTCCTCTGGCTGAGCAAAAGTGGGAGGAGAGCCTCAAGAATCAGACAGGTACATATAAGCTAATTGAGAAATAACCTTTGTTGTTTTAGGCCTCAGAGGTTTTAAGGCCTGTTAAGGATCACAGCACTTAACCCTAAGTGGCTAATAACCTAGATAAAGTTAGACATATATGGAAAGTATAACGGGGATAGAAGAGGGAAGAGACACATCTAGAAGAATACAAAATAAACTGCTGGTAAGATTAGAGTGTTTTCTGAACCTCAGCAAAACACTGACAGGGCTCCTTGAAAAAGGAAGTATTCCTTTCAGATGGATCCTAGGAAATGTTTATCATGAGAAAGTTCATTATGTAATTTAGAAGGATTTGTACGTATATGACTGATAAGTACTGAAAGAGAAGAGTGGACAAAAAGAATGTATCTCTACTGTGCTCTGATTTTAATCACCATTTTTTAAAAATTTACATCCAAGTTAGCATATAATGCAATAATGTTTTCAGGAGTAGATTCCATTGATTCATCCCCTATGTATAACACCCAGTGCTCATCACAACACGTGTCTTCCTTAATGCCTCTCACTCATTTAACCCATTCCCCACCCACAACCCTCCAGCAAGCCTTAGTTTGTTCTCTGTATTTAAGTCTCTTATGTTTTGTCCCCCTCCTTGTTTTTACATTATTTTTGCTTCCCTTCCCTTATGCTTATCTGTTTTATATCTTAAATTCCACATATGAGTGAAGTCATATATTTGTCTTTTTCTGACTAATTTCACTTAGCATAATACCCTCTAGTACCCCCCATGTAGTCACAAGTGGCAAGACTTCATTCTTTTTGATTGCCGAGTAATACTCCATCGTGTATATATACATATATATGCATGTATGTGTGTGTATATGTATATATGTGTGTGTTTATAAATATGTGTGTATGTGTATACGTGTATACATGTTTACACACACACACACGCATATATATACCACATCTTTATCCATTCACCCATCAGTGGACATTTGGACTCTTTTCATACTTTGGTTATTGTCGATGGTACACTATAAACATTGGGGTGCATGTGCCCCTTCAAAACAGCACACGTGTGTCCCTTGGATAAATACCTAGCAGTGCAATTGCTGGGTTATAGGGTAGTTCTATTTGTAATTGTTTGAGGAACCTCCATACCATTTTCCAGAGTGACTGCACCAGTTTGCATTCCCACCAGCAGTGCAAAGGGGTTCCCCTTTCTCTGCTAATCACCACTTACTGTTACAGAGTTTTTGCAAGTATGAGAAAGGTTCCCATCTAGAACATATTAGATGAAGTTACCATCTGCTTGGTAACACTCAATTTCCGAGTCCAGATTCTGTATTTACCAAGCAACTTTCTCTGTTTTGGATTCCTGAATATATCTTCTTAGCCCTGCAAAACATACTTGTTATTGGGAAAGAATAATTTGACACATATTTAATAAATCATTCTCCTCATATAACTAGAATATTTTTAATAAAATTAGCCACTTGGGGGTTATTTGATTTTTTAAAGTTTCTAAATATACATTTTTGAGAGCCAGGCCCTGCATCAGTGTTAATTCCCTTAGGGAACCGATGCCCCAAAACCCTCATTCTAAAGTGGCTGTCAGCCTTATGGGACACAACATTTAGTGCTGAAAGACAGCACTGTCATTGTCTTAAATAGCAACCAGGACCGGAAAGAGCTATATAGGCCGAAGTTATGAGAAGTAAGAAGTATTTACAATAATAATCTTGAGCTTAGATATGATACAGAAGCTAAATAAAATGATAAATTGTTAAATGACTGCTGTCACATGTGAGCCAGAATTTTAAAAATAATCTTTCCAAACTAGACTATCTTTTAGGATTTAATGTATTTATTTTTTGACCTTTGTAAAATACTACCATTATGAATATTTTGAAAATTGCTAGTTATGTATTTTATGAGAAAAACATTATTTCTGTATTTTATATGATTCATAAGCTTAACCAAATTTGGAAGTATAATTTTATTAGACTCAAAATCTTATTTTCTTCCAGTTAAATATATTCTTAATTTTATACATAGAAACATAATAATGGGGCAAGAATTCATGTAACAGAAATCTGATGTGCAATGAACTTGACCAGAGAAATATCTATTTTCTTAAGCAATGGGTTTCAATAATTATTCTCAAGTAATGCCGTATGTCCTCACTATACTGGACAAAGTTCAATGGAGGAAATCATAGTCAATGATTTAGAAACCCTTAACTGGAAACAGAGAGATGTATTGAACTTAACATCAAAAAAATGCATCAATACAATAAAAATTAAAAAATCAAGTTAGCACAAATCATTGTTGAAAACATTAAATAACAAAAGCACTAAACTTATTAAAGATGAAAGGGTAAGTGGCAGTTAACTGATCATTATTTTAAAACTATTCCAAGAAGACCCTACAATCTATGGCTTATTTTCCTTTGTGCATAAGATTATGTAGGAAGCAATTTTCAATTCATGCAATAATATTTATACTTCACTTTTCCATAT
>NC_043706.1:99976995-99978522 GCF_006229205.1 Suricata suricatta
GGAGATGACAGAGAGCTTAAAATGATGTTTGGCTATGATGCCAAGGACTGCTGAGGGAATTAATAAAAGAGCTGACAACGGAGTCAAAAATCCTGGCTCCTGGCTGCTACCATAGTGAAGGAGACTGTCACAGAGCTTTCCTGTCCTGTCCTGACTCCGGTGCTTCACAGCGACACAGGAGTCACGAGCACCCAGCAAGGTCAGTGAAGCGATCACAGATCCTTCTTACCTGACTCTCAAGTGTTTCCGAGTTAGGTATCTCACTTCTGCCTTATGAAAACATTAAGGACATTTTCAAATCCGTAATTCAGAGACTCCCTTTGAGAAGTCCTCCAAGAGTCCAAATGACAGAATCTACTTCGAGCTTAAGAAGAAATAACACTGCTTTATGCAAAGCTACAACCAGGATACTGGGACTGACTTTATCTGAGCTCTTAGTGACTAACATCTTTGTCTGCGTGCTTTTAATGTTAGGGAGCTTGGGGTTCGAATGAGGTATGCTGGGGACCAACCGTCCTGGTTACCCAGGAACTGAAGGTCTTATAGTACAGAGGACTTCCTGTGTTTAAACTAGGGAAGTCCCAGGCAAACCCAAATGGTCTGGCTATCTCACCCCTGGATAATGAAATACGCTGATGCTTCTTTGTCTGTTTTACATGATTGAGGAAATGAATGTAACCAGTTGACTTATTTCTGCAGGTAATTAGATATATGCCAGGTAAAATTAAACTTGAGCAAAAATTTTCAGAGCATTTTTAAATATATCTTTTAGTGAGTTAGAGCCAAATTTTCATAGATAGTAAATTTCATATACAGTAGTCAAATTACCATGCAGTAGGACCATTGGTATACGTAAAAATCCATACTGAAAATTTAAGATTCTTTCCTTACATAGGAGTCAGACTGGAGAGATCTAATTCCCCTTCCTTGTCTCACCCCAAGGACTCTACTCATCTGTGGCCTCTTAGCTAACATTCTATTTTAGAGCCGTACTCAGGGACATAGGGAACCTCCTAAGGTTCTCCAGGACGCAAAAGCTGAATGGCTGCCCTGTTTTATCTGCCGCATCTCCTCCATCCTGTTGAGCCGTGCTCAATGAGCTCCTTTCTTGGAGATTGCAGTCCAACAGGTTACAACCTGGGAAGCCAGAGACACTCCCCGTTCTGGGGTCTCCCCATGATCCCCTCCTTTGTGAGGGCTCAGCAGGAAGTACAGAAGTAGCGATCAGGCTTATTTCAATACCCAAGGAAGTCAGTTCTCACTTAGGCTCCTCTGCTTCTCTTCTTGACACATGTTTGTTAAACTCTCTCGTTTTGGGAGAGAAACCAGCTGTTATGTCGTCATCCATTCATTTCTCCACTGTGGATGGAACAGACTGTTAGGTCCCCGCCCCCCACCCACCCTGGGTTCTGGTTCTTCTTATGGTTACTTATTTCCTGTGTGACTATGAGTACATTTTGTTTTGTTTTGTTTTATTAGCAAAGATAAATATTTTTTTAAAACAGGCACTTTTTTTTGAGAGAGAGA